>NC_081312.1:180642915-180877915 GCF_026419965.1 Kogia breviceps | reverse complement strand
TAGTTTCTGGTATATAGCAAAGTGATTCTGTTATACATATATATATATATATATATATATATATATATATTCTTTTTCAGATTCTTTTCCCTTATAGGTTATTAGAAAATATTGAGTATAGGTCCCTGTGCTATACAGTAGGTCCTTGTTGGTTATCTCTTTTATATATCGGCAAGTAACTCTTGTCAGAAAAAAGCCTGGGAAGTGTCTTAGCAAAGTCAACTCTCTGTAGATTGCAAGTCAGTTCCACTAGTTTCATTGCCCCCGGTGTAGTACAGGAAGTTCTAGGTGATCCTGTAATCTTCATGAGATATAGAATTGACAAAAGGATTACAAAATCACCGGTGAGAAGCTATCTAACTTCACTGAGCTATCACCTAGCCCAGAGGTTTATCAAACTTTTTGGTCTTAAGTGAAATATTTTTAAGTAGAAACAGTATGGGATTCTTAACATGTAAAACATTGAATGGATAAAGCAGAGCTGTTTTGGGGGTAAACCTGGACGGGCATCGGGAAAGAAGGATTGGTGATGGGGAGAGAAAGCCAGAGGCTCTCGCAGGGACCTCTGGGGTTTGGAGCCTAGAGTCTAAACATCATGGCACCATCTAACCCACACATCGCAAAGATCCAGAAACTTGAGTTCTGAGATGCTCAAAGACTTGCTCACAGAGTTACACAGCCAGGAGGGGCTGAGTTAAACCAGACCCAACACTCTAAACTTCTAGTTCAGAGGTTTCCCATAACAGTAAGCAAATGACTGATTTTCCTCTTTGATGTTTAGTTTTTCCGATTATTTGAAAACCTAGAAAGTGTAGAGAGTGTAAGCGAAAAAATGAAATCCACCTAAAATCCCATCAATCAAAAAAAAAATGTACATGCTATATTTCCAGAATAATCTTAACTTCAACAATCTTAGGCAGATTTGACTTTTCTCAGGGTGATTGAAATGTGTGGTTGATTCTGAGACCCAGTGAATATACAGAATCAAACGTCCCAGGCCCTAGATCATAACTGTGTGTGGAAAGATTGAGCTGTTTCATTTATTCAGAGTTTTAGGAAGGAGAAATCTATGGTGGAATAGTCTTTTTGAAATTGTTCTTCCTAGGGACTTCCCTGGCGGTCCAGTGGTTGAGACTTCACCTTCCAACGCAGGGGGCGCGGGTTCGATCCCTGGTCGGGGAGCTAAGATCCCACATGCCTGGGGCCAAAAAAATCAAAACATAAAACAGAAGCAATATTGTAACAAATTCAATAAAGACTTAAAAAAAAAAAAGAAAAGAAAAGAAATTGTCTTAAAACCTCCCTAACTAGTTATCCCAGCACCCAAACCCAACCTATCCTTGCTGAGAATGATAGACTGATTTAAAAATATTTATAAGAGGGCATTTTTCTAGGCATTGCTGCCTAGTGTCTGAGTATATCAAGCTCTGTCTGCAGATGAATGTTTCAAATGAAGTCTTTGAAGCTCCAGCCCAGATGCTACTTCAAATTTTAAAAAAGCGATCGAAAAGGAAATGCTTCTTTTACCACATGCATTAAGTGATTTTAAATTCATAAGTTCAGGTGAATTGCAATGAGAGTGGAAATGAAGATGACATAAATCATAGGGCTTCCCACGTGGAGCAGCTGGCTTTGCCGGGCTGATTGTAAGACAAGGACGGGCTGAGCCACAAAACTCCGGCACATTTGGGGTAAAAACCAGAGGTCTGCCCTCTACCTGAGAGTTTGCGTAAACGTCAGGAACAGGGAATTGAGGGGAGAGCCGGTCAGTGGAATGGGGGGAGAGGGGATGATGCTTTTACCCGAATGCCAGGCTGCCTTGGTTCAAATCAGGCTCTGTCACTTGAAACTTGTTTAGTCTCTCTGACCATTTACATCCCCATCTATAAAGAGGGGAGCTAAAAGTGGTACCAATCTTTAAGGTTTACTAAGCCAATATACATACATCATGTAAAGAAGAGTCTGATATGTCATGTTCAATGAATATTAGCTATTTTGATTACAATCATTATACAACTTTCTGATTTTTACCCTCTTTCACCTCCCATCTCTCTTCTAACTCTGCCCTGGAAATTTAGACTGGAATGGCTCTTTTACTGGATGCATCTGCAAGACCAAAAGAAAGATGGACCATATGGGTTTGGAGCTGAAGCCAAAAGTCAGGCCTGAATGTGACATTGACGTGCACGTCGGTTAGAGTGAGCCCTGGATGCCTGGGCACCCCCTGAGACACGGAAGAGAGAGCACAGCATTTCCTGAGGCAGATCAAGTTAGCTTCCACTTACTGAACGCCGTGCGCTGGGTACTCCGCTAAGTGGAATATATCTGTTCTTCCCTTTGATGCTGTCAGCACTGCATGTTTTCAGATGAACAGATAAGGGTTAGGGAAGTCACACAACCAGCCCAAGGTCACGCAGCGGGTAGGTGCAGAGCTGGGGTTCCAGCTGAAGTCCAGTCAACCCCACAGCTCATATTCATGTCCTCTGTGCCATACTGCCCGGCCGAAGGCAAGCCACGCTGGGGCCACAGCATGCACAAAAGTCTTGGTCCTTTTGAACACTGAACAGTGGGGTTCACGTGACGATGAGGCATATAGAAAGGACACGAGGCTGGGTCACGGGCCCTTAAGTGTCACATTCAGAAGTATTTTCTGTATCAGTCAAGTGAAAGGAGTCACTGAGAGCTTTGGATGTTGGAGAGAATCATCTGACTCGCATTTTAAGAACATAACTCAACTCTATTGGCAACTTACGGGGATGGATTTGTTGGAGAAGAGACAGGAGTCGGGGTGGCCAGTTTGAAGACTATGACGATAGTCCACTGAGAGCTTCCTAGGCTAGGAAAATGGGAATAGGAAAGAAATTATATATATATATTTAAATAAAGATCTGAGACGTCATCTAACCACAAGTGTAACAATTAAGGACACTGACTCTGGAACCCAGTAATCCAAGGTCTGAATCTCAGTTCTCTCTCAGATTAATTGTCTAACCTTAGACAATCAGCTTCCTCCTTTGTAAGACAGAGAAAATGTTTGTCTTACTTAGTTACAGCTGCTATAACAAAATACCATAGACTGGGGTGGGGCATGTAAACATCAGACATTTATCTCTCTCAGTTCTGGAGGCTGGAAGTTCAGGATCAAGGTGCAGTTATGACTGGGTTCTGGTGAGAGCCCTCTTCTGGGTTACAGACTGCCAGCTTCTCATGGTAACCTCACATGGCAGAAAGAGGGCATGAGAGCTCTCTGGGGTCCCTTTATAAGGGCCCTAATCCCATTCATGAGGGCTCCACCCTCATGACCTCATCTCCTCCCAAATGTCCCCCTTCCTACTCGCATCGCACTGGTGATTAGGATTTCAACATATGACTTTTCTGAGTACACACAAGCTTGCAATCCACCGCAGTGATGTTATTTTAAAGGGTATTGTGAAAATTAGGATGAATCACTTAAAAACAATTACAATACAGTTGCCTAGCACATGGTTAGTACTCAAAAAATAACAGCTACTTTATTATCATTATAACAATGATTAATATTCCTTACTGCCTTGGTCCTTCCTATCAACCAGAGAACAAAAGTCTGTGGAGAAACTGAATTAATGAATTTTTAAAATTTCATTATGATCTCATTTAAACAATTTAAATTTTTCGAAAATGACATTTCCCATGTTTCCTTCGGACCAGTAGGGTTGAGAATCTGTGCTGTGTAGCAATGGTGTCTTCCACAAATAGACATTTGTTGCTGTTGTTGTTCTTTAGTGAATGAATAAAATGCAGTCCATCTGAACAAGCCGTCTTGCTAACGCCCCCCATTGGATGGGTGGGGAATTATGCGTTGCTGTCGTGTTTCTTTTTCATTGCCTTTTTGCCTCAGACCCCCCCCTCGGTCCCCAACTCCTGGACAGCAGAGTCCAGGTCGGCCTGACTCTTTTCATGGCGAAGCAGAGTGAATTAGTTGCTTAAAATTTGCTTTGTCTCTGTGAATTACCTGTTGTAAATTAGGAGGGAAATATCTGATAACTAAAAACGTATTTATTTGCAAAGTTGGGTTAAGGAGTCATTTTTCGCCAAGTTGCCTAGATTTCTGTGAGGTCAACTCGCTACCTCTAGGGGGATTGGGGGAATCACAGAATCTCCACATTGCTGCCAGGGAAAGTACCAATTAAGAATGCTTGGCACTATTTTTTTCCCCACGAACAGGATGGTAAGGGTTATTTTTACAACCTCTCTCAGTTGGGCACAGATGATCCGGATCCATAGCATGCTGGAGTGTTCTAGTTTTTCATTTTTACTCCTCAAATCTTCTTGTTTTTCTACTGGTTTTATTGACCCTTGGAGAGAGAGTCCCCTGTCAGTCTCGCATTGGTGCCGTTTGGACTCGCCCTGGGGTGAGGACACCAGCCTCTGGGTGGAGCACAGTGTGATTAAACCCTGGAGGAGCTGGACGTTGTTTGGAAAGCGTGTCAGCTGTGCGTAATTATATGCCACGTCATCGTACATGGGCTGACGCCTTTACGTGTGGTCTTTTTTGTCGTTCCTTCGTATCGTATAAGGATTTGATCCACCACGTAAGATAGGAACCGTGATCCTGGAGAGACGGATCCAGTGAACAACACTGGCCCCCTGGCTGCCCAGTGCTAAAGTCGAGATGACGTTTAGAAGTACATACGGGGGCTTCCCTGGTGGCGCAGTGGTTGAGAGTCCGCCTGCCGATGCAGGGGACGCGGGTTCGTGCCCCGGTCCGGGAGGATCCCACGTGCCGCGGAGCGGCTGGGCCCGTGAGCCGTGGCCGCTGAGCCTGCGCGTCCGGAGCCTGTGCTCCGCAGCGGGAGAGGCCACAGCAGTGAGAGGCCCGCGTACCGCAAAAAAAAAGAAGTACATACGTAAAATCATTCAAACCGAGTGATCCCCTGCCATACGCTTAGACTCTTTATGCTTTGCTCTGTTAATAGCTCAGGTCCCCGAGGATAGAGCAAGCATTCGAATTCAGTTGACAACTGTAAATTACAATACAAGGAGCGTCAAATCAGTGAATGACCCAGTGCCAAAATATCAATAATAATATCACCATTTTTGCAACGGGGCAAATCCGTCCTGAGTGTGAAAGTGATGGCTAGCAGGAAACACACACCGTTACAGAGTCTTTTAACACTGAGCAAGTTACTCTGGAGGATACCTGGGGGAGAGAGGTCATGCGTTGAATGGTCCATGGTCTCTTGAGTGAAAAAAAACCACATCTTAGAGTTTCACTTTGGCCTCATTTAATTATCAAAATCAGTAGATTCTTTTTCCTTAGTTTCTGAGCCAGACGGCCTCACCATTTCCTTAATGATCAGAGTCATTAAAACTCACCCTTCAGAGACAATGTACAATAAGACAATAAGAGACTGGATTGTCATCAGTTTCTTAGTGTTCACGTAGCATATACACACACACGCATGCACACGCACTCACACGCGCACGCTCCCAGGTACGTGTGTGTGCGTGCGTGCATACACGCACACACTCCAATGGCGATAGCCACTGCACATCTTATTTGCACAAGCATCATTACGTGAACCTGAGCAATCCACTTCTCCAGCGTGTTCACAGAGCCCGGGCAGGCCTGAGAGAGAACCTGGCCGGGGCCGAGGGCTCTCAGGATCCCAAGAGGGAGAGAGGTGAGGTGGGTTCTGACGCAGGTGGGCAAGGTGGAGCCGCACAGCATCGCTCACGGAGCCGGCACCCACGGCCACCCCCCTCCTGCAGTTCTGTGCGTGGGGTGGTGGAGGAGCAGCCTCCTCTCAGTGCCCGGTGGCCCTGGATGTGAGAGAGGCAGACAGTTACCCTGGCCCGTTCTCGACTGGGGAGGTTACAGCCTTCGTGTTCACACTGCAGG
Source organism: Kogia breviceps (assembly GCF_026419965.1). Taxonomy (NCBI): domain Eukaryota; kingdom Metazoa; phylum Chordata; class Mammalia; order Artiodactyla; family Physeteridae; genus Kogia; species Kogia breviceps. The sequence continues at coordinate 180,872,034 of NC_081312.1, read as the reverse complement.
GAGGTTGGCACAGGCAGCTGGGGGTTAGCAGAGCTGCGCATGATCGCATTTCCGTTCCGATTACATTTCCCTCGCTTCTGTGATCGTCCCGTCACCGGAGTTTTCACGCCTCCCGTGCGCAGACTCTGGAGCTTGGGCACCAGCTGCTTCACTCCAGACACGTTTTTTCTCTGCCGGGCGCTTCACATCTGTATATTGGGCCATGAGACGTGAGGCCCTGCCTTTGGGGTCAACCAAGGGGCGGGCAAAGGAACAGACTGATTCTGTCCGGCCGGGCTGTCCTGATCAGCAGCCCCATGCTGTCACGAATTGCTGACCTCTACCTGCTCTTTCCAGAAGCCTCCACTGGACAGTGGCTTCATTTATGTGCTCTGCTCCAGTGGCTTGAGTTTCATTATCTCCTCTGTGGCCCTTTTGGCAAGAGCGTCTACCTTCCCGCTCTGAGCACCTGTTAAAGCTATTTGCCTTTTTTTTTTTTTTTTTTCTCGTGTATAAGTTGAGCTTTATTTTGAGTTCATATGATCCCCAAGGCAGCTTTTTTTTTTAACATTTGTATTGGAGTATAGTTGCTTTACAATGGTGTGTTAGTTTCTGCTTTATAACAAAGTGAGTCAGCTATACATATACATATGTCCCCATATCTCTTCCCTCTTGCGTCTCCCTCCCTCCCACCCTCCCTATCCCACCTCTGTAGGTGGTCTATTTGCCTTTTAAAGAGCATTTCCTTTCCAGCTCTGGTTTCTTTTCTAAGTAAATTCACTAGGTGGCAGCGAACAGTGAGGGAAAGAAGGCTGCTTTTCAAAGAGCTTCCAGGGCGAGTGCAGCTGAACTGTCTAGGATATCTATGAGCCGCCGGCTCCGACATCAATTACAAATAGAGACCAACCTGCACTTTTAAGGGAACACCTCGTATTTTACTAAATGATGAAATGCAAGATTCATTGTCAGACCTCCTCTTAACTCTCTGCTAATTTCTATTCGGGTTGTATTCATAATATTGTTGAAACTGACAGCATTTATTCATCACCTATAAATGTATTACCTTTCCAGAAAACGGTGATCACAAGCAGGTCCTCCTCATCCAGTCAAAACTTCCATCGTGTGTGTAAGTGTGAAGGTGTGCGTGCTTTCTTCAGGAGGCAGGAGAGCCTCACGATTCCTTGGAAGCTTTAGGTGGTGCTGTCCTTTGATTAATTTCTCTACACTAACCATCACCTCCCTTGCACCCTATTAGATGTAGGCTCACGGGTTTCGCAGCAGCTAAGGCCTGGAATCTTTTTTTTTTTTTTTTTTTTTTGCGGTACGCGGGCCTCTCACTGTTGTGGCCTCTCCCGTTGCGGGGCACAGGCTCCGGATGCGCAGGCTCAGCGGCCACGGCTCACGGGCCCAGCTGCTCCGCGGCATGTGGGATCTTCCCGGACCGGGGCACGAACCCGTATCCCCTGCATCGGCAGGCGGACTCTCAACCACTGCGCCACCAGGGAAGCCCGGCCTGGAATCTTATATTGCCTCTGCCTTGGGAAGACTCTAAAACTTGAAGTTTGTGAAAGGACACTAAAATCTCAGTGCCTATGCTCTCAATTAGTTTATTGATATGCTGCCTGGTTTTTAACCTAAACGCACTGTGTTTAGAGGGGAAGAAAACAGTTATAAATCAACCAGCAAGGCAGTTTCCATAAACTACATAGTCTTGCCTGTGGCCGGAGAGGTTGACTTCCCCGGAATCGGGAGAGGAGACACTGCCATGTCACAGCCTTTGCACCCCCTGCTCTTTACCCACGGCCCTGGCCTGGCCTGGCCTGGCGAACTTAACAGCAGTGAGTCAGGAAGCTCTGGTTCTAGCCAAACATTCTTGGACCAACAGCATCAGTGCAATCAGCTGTGTTACTGCCCTAACCCTGATCTCATAGCCCAGCTCTCATGACTAGGCTTCTCCCAACTTCTAGATCCTTCTCTCCATCCAGGTCTCAACCCTGGTCTTGGTAACCAGTCCACTCCCTCTAGCCCTGCCTTGCTCTCGCCAGACACCTTCCGAGGCTTTTACACCCGAGCCTGGTCTCAGGACGCCACTATCTGGTGCAGACCGTCCCCCCTCCAGTGTCTCTGATTGCTGGATATTGCTAATTTCCGGGTCGCTGAGAGTGTCCTCCACTGAGCTGTCTGGATGCCACGTGATACCCCTTTGACCCCCTCCCATGAGCTCACCGCGGAAAACTCTAGCTTTGCTGATGCCTGCACTTGATGAACTCCATGGAGGGTTCCTATGTGCGGGGCTCCGAGCTGGATACTGGAGATACAGTGGAAATCAGACATGGTCCCTGTCGTCAGAGAGCTTACACCCACCTCCAGGTCTGCGTTCTGCCTCGGGACCTCTTCCCGAAGCCAGCGGCAGGGTCTGTTCCTGTGCTCGGCCACGGTCGAGCCCAGCGTGGTCGATCCTGGTGTCGCCAGTCCTATTGCCGCAAACTGGGGCATGGCTGGCTGTGCCTGAGGCCATCAAAGCGTCCTGCTCAGTTTCAGGTAAAACTCCTTCGGTCACTGTCCTCCAGCACGTTGGGGCTACGGTTAATCGGCACGTGGGGGGAACCGGAGAGCTGAATAGTCACTGAGTCACTGTCTTCCTGGGTCAGGTGTCCCCACCAGCAAGCGCAGCACGGGGCAGACATGAGGAACCTTCCTGGCTTGGGGTGGGAAGCCCTGGACCACTCACATCCTGCCTGATTAACCTGCTGTAAGAGAGATGAATGTGTCAGGAGTGTAAAATCACCCCGGCCTTGGGTTTAATCACATAGGTCCTCAGGAGACCCTGAGGTAGCACTGAGCTGAAAATAAGCCATCCCTTGCTAAGGCGACAGAATTAACTGCGGTCAAGTTGCAATATGTAGTGGATAGCTGCACCTTCTAGAAAAGCTGTGCTTGGGATACTTTGTTAATTATCTTCTAAGTGAGTAGCGTGGGTTGTTAATAACACGGGCAATTCCAGTCGGGGACTTAAAGATACACATAATAAATCTTACTGATGTACTAGCTGGATACACATAATAAATCTTAGTGATATACTAGCTGGAAAGCAAATAAGTAAAGCCAGGCTCCTCTCTGGTGCTCCCATTGGAATGAGGCAAGCATGGTAGAAAGATACACTCATAGGGAAACTAAGATTGGAAAAATCGGTTCAGTCAGTTCTTAGAAAAAAGAAATCATTACATACCTGGTGCAGTTTTGTCATGCAGCTCTTTTCTCTTGCAGTTATGGGAGTGTTTTGTTTTGGTTTGTTTTGAATGCTGTATGGAGCTACCTTGTCTACCGTGTACATGTACATATATATATACACACACACACATGCACACACACCACCGATTGCTTTTTAATGCATTTTATTTTATTTTATTTTTTTTTTTTTATTTTTTTTTTTTGCTGTATGCGGGCCTCTCACTGCTGTGGCCTCTTCCGTTGCGGAGCACAGGCTCCAGACGCGCAGGCCCAGCGGCCATGGCTCACGGGCTTAGTTGCTCCGCGGCACGCGGGATCTTCCCGGACCAGGGCACGAACCCGTGACCCCTGCATCGGCAGGCGGATTCTCAACCACTGCGCCACCAGGGAAGCCCCTTTAATGCATTTTAAAAGATCAGGTGACTTACTTAAGAAGTTAAGTATACAAGGAAATCCCTCTCAGGAGCCTGAACGTTCTTCCCTCTCTTTCTTGCAGCCTCGTGCATGCCTTATAGTGCTAAGAGGTTTGGTGTTGGGCTTCCCTAGTGGCGCAGTGGTTGAGCGTCTGCCTGCCGATGCAGGGGACGCGGGTTCGTGCCCCGGTCCGGGAGGATCCCACGTGCCGCAGAGCGGCTGGGCCCGTGAGCCGTGGCCGTTGAGCCTGTGCGTCCGGAGCCTGTGCTCCGCAACGGGAGAGGCCACAGCGGTGGGAGGCCCGCGTACCACAAAAAAAAAAAAAAAAAAAAAAAAAAAGAGGTTTGGTGTCATTTCGTGGTTTGCTGGTCTACACCGTCAGGATCCAAGGGCAGTGACTTCAGTGTCGGTTTGAGTGCTTAATCTGGGTGCTTCTCTTTAACGAGAACTGAAGCTCAAGAATTTATACCAGTGACAAAAAGATGTATTGCAAAGTCCTGAACCCATGCTAACAAAGTACCCTTGATGCAGTTCATAAAGTTAGAGGGGCTTCCCTGGTGGTCCATTTAAGACCGCGCTTCCAGTGCAGGGGGAACAGGTTCGATCCCTGGTCAGGGAACTAAGATCCCACGTGCCGTGTGGCGCAGGCCAAAAAAAATTTTTCTTTTAAGCTAGAAATAGAGAAAGAATTACAAATAGTACCCAGGCCCCGTTGCAGTCTGGTTCCCTCCTCCTTGGCCAACTGGTAAAGGCTTTAGCACAGAGGGGCTGGCTGGGGAGATGCATCCTGATTTGAGCCCTGACGCTGGTCTCCTTGGCCCACTTCTGCATATCCTGCCCCCGCCTAGTGCACGTCCCTGCACGGTGGCCCCTTCCTGATGGCATGACCACTGTCACGCAGATTCTAGAGTGTCTTTGGGCTCCCTCACCGCAGCTCTCCAGCGTGCAGTGCAAAATGCCCTGCTCATGCTTCTAACACTCTCCCTACTTCCCTCCCTGCTTCCAGTTCCTATCTGTCAGATCTGGGCAGCACAGAGCTAGGAGAGGATTAACTTTGGTGCACTCTGTGAATATACCAAATATTCTCTCCCGTGTGGCGAGCAATGCACAGCTCTCCAGGATTTCAGAGAAGAGCAAGAATATCTTCTAAACCGAATGCTACTTTGAAGTCCCGACTCCTGTTACTCAGAAAGCTCTTCCTTTACAGTTATTTCTAGGTCCCTGCTATAAATATTCTCCCAGCAGCCATCTGCCCCTGTGGCAGAGTTTTACAATTTTATGCTGGCTGTGTGGGTTACACAACCACACGACTGCCAGCCATTCTAGAGCCATTTCAACTATTCCTCTCTCTCTCTCTCTCTCCTAGAGAATATTGTCCCTGCTCTGTTAGGAGAGAGCAGGATTTATTTTTGTTGCCTGAAAAATCTGTGCAGTTTATACAAAGCAATCAGCAGGTGGTCAGCTCATGTGGTTTAATCCATGAACTCTTGAAGAGAGGGGAGGAAACCAAAGAAGGTCTGGAAATTACCTCGACATCTGGGCTGTGAGCTCCTGGTCCGTGGTGCTGGGCCGGGCCCCTCCAGTCAATCCAAAGCGTGGGTGAGGGCATCTCTCAACGGGGCAGGGAGAGGTTTTCCCACAAGAAAAATTTCCAGTAAAACTAGAGCTTTCTTTTTTTTAAAAAAAAAAAAAAGCTTGAGAGGGTATACTGTTTTACAATTCACAACAAATAAGGTGTTTTGAGGCCAAGACCCTAAAGAGATAACCACCGCAAAAGCGGCCACTGAAAGGAGCATGTTTGAAAACTTACTGAAAACATAGAACGGGCTGGCCCTGTTCCCGGCGGACTGGGTGAAAGGTGGGGGAACGGGTCTTTGTTTTCCCTGTACTAGGTGACAGTTCAGAGTTGGGCCAGCCCATATCCTCTCTGGGAACCGTGCTGATACGTGCACGCGGGGGCTGCTTGGCGGGGTCCCTGGGGGGAAAGAACGGATCACAGGTGGGAAGTGAGCCAAGGGCAGCCACACCATTCACTGCGCTCTCCCCGTGGAAACAACTTCCAGGGACCCCTCGCCAGGGGCTGGTGGGAACATAGGTGAAGTCAGGAGTAGGCTTTGTGACTGTAAAATCAGCCGGGCAAGTAAATGGACTCCAAGCGCTGGGGACATTCCAGGAAAGAGGCTTTGAAGTGGTGGTGACCAGAAGTTGTCTGAAAAAGGCCCACTGGCTCCCTCATAAATGAGGACTCATCTTACAGGCCTTTCCCGACACCTCCAACCGCTGCCCCCACGCCCACCCCTTGCTTCTCCTCTTTCCAGACGAGCCGGCAGTTGCTGGGTCATGGTGGTGGCAGAGCTAGGGATCTCCTAGAGTCAGACGGAAGAACAAGACTGAGTCCGCTCCATGTTTCTTTATGCTGTGGTGACCACGCATAATTCTAAGAAAACATATAGTATCTAAATAAAATCTCCGGGAGATGTACACATGAAACATTGTCAAGATAGGCTTTCTTGGCAACATTAAACTATGTACACTCTGGTCAAGGAGGGCCACAAACTTTGCCCCCAAAATGACCCTGAAAACAATGGTAAATCCATGAAATCAATGTTGGAAACAGCCTTGGAGCTGAGATGAGGGAGATTATGATAGAATACTTTTAAATCAAACTTGATTATCCCAAATTCTATCGATGGGAAAGAGACCTATTTCACTTACAGGAGGTAAGATGTAAATCATAACGAAGTACATCACGAAGCATTTTTTAGCATAAGTATTTTCTAACCTTTGTTTAGAATCCATGAACATGGATTCAAATCTTTTATATTGGCAGACTTGATGTTCATATTCGTGAATTTGAGCCACTGTCAGAAGCTGAATTATCCAAGATTAATCAAATGTTCAGTCTACTAAAGCCGAAACGCAGGCTGGTACATTTGAAAGATTTTTTTGTCAGAATGGTGGAAACCAAACTGAGATTTTCGTTTAGACTTAGTTAAATAGTAATTAAATTTGGGGCTTCCCTGGTGGCGCAGTGGTTGAGAGTCTGCCTGCCGATGCAGGAGACACGGGTTCGTGCCCTGGTCCGGGAAGATCCCACATGCCGCGGAGCAACTGGGCCCGTGAGCCGTGGCCGCTAGGCCTGCGCGCCCGGAGCCTGTGCTCCGCAACGGGAGAGGCCACAACAGTGAGAGGTCCGCGTACCGCAAAAAAAAAAAAAAAAAAAAGTAATTAAATTTAATCAGTATATCCCATTCCCCAGCCTACCTAATTAGTTTTACTTCTTTGGCGATAAATAGAAACGTATATCATTTCCATTTATTTTACACTTACAATAAATGTGGACATTGACTACAGAAAAATATATATCTAAGGTGGAAGGACCTGCCTTTTTATACATGCTGGAGGGTTCTTGAAAGACCGAGGCCCAAAAGGCTTACCGCCAATCCCATTAAAGTTGAAGGCGGAGGATTTCGCGAAAGAAGAGAAAAATCGGTTGCAGCGCTCATCAAAATGATCCGCTGCATGCCTGTGGCCGTTCAAAACGGGTGCCGATGCTCTAAGCTGTGAGATGAATGCGTGACTCCTGCTGCTGAGATGAACAGTTAATGCACTTCCCTCCAAGTTCCTGAAGCACATTTGGGACCAGGCGGATGGTCCATGCCCCAAATCGTGACTACACCAGCTTCACAGAGAGGAGGCCTCCGCAGGACGGTGAATAGACGGGAAGATTGCAGCAGCCCACAGGCCTCCTCTCGGAGCTCCACAGGCTGAGCCCTCACGGGCGTGTCGCGGTACCCAGTGTATGAGGCAGGCAGCCTCTTTGCCCGGCATCCCCAAGGGCACTGAGTTGAAAGGCAAGCTCTCCGGATATGAGATTCGGAGACCTGTTGAATCTCTCTGCGGCAGAAAGAATTTTTGATAAGGGAGGATGTTCCCTGCAAACTGTCAGAGCCTCACCCAGGCGTTGTCAAGCCACAGTACCAAGGCTGGTGATTGGAGAAAATAAGAATGCCCGAAAGCTACCCTTTGGTTATTACTTGCTGGAACCCACACGAGGGGCTGTGTCCTTTATAGACACCACCTCGTGTAAACCCACGACCCTGCGGGGTGGAGATTCACATCAACATTTACAGATGAGAAAACTGGGACTTAGAGGGAATAACCCGCCCAGCAAACAGGAGTTAGGATTCAGCCGCTTCTTGTCGCTTCCGGTATCCAGGCAGTGTCCTGTAATGGCACAGGGCAGCCTACCTGGCAAGGTTTTCAGAGCAGGGGATGAAAACTTCTTGATTTACAGACAGAAGGAGGAGTGATTCCCTTAGTAAAAATTAGGAGAATTTATGCTGCCATTTAGCAAGGAGGTGTTTCTAAACGGACCTCAGATTTTGTTTTTATTCAGGTATGGTAAGGCCAACAGAGCAGGAGATAATTGCCATGGAAAGGAAATTGTTACTCAGAGTTCCGGGGCGGGGGGGGGGGGGGGGCATGGCATGCCATGCAGGGTCACACAGGGAAGCACCAGGGTCATCGGGAGGCAGAAGGAACGAGGGAAAGGCATGCGCAAGGCCTTTATTGTGGGGCTTCCCTGGTGGCGCAGTGGTTGCGAGTCCGCCTGCCGATGCGGGGGACGCGGGTTCGCGCCCCGGTCCGGGAGGATCCCACGTGCCGCGGAGCGGCTGGGCCCGTGAGCCGTGGCCGCTGAGCCTGCGCGTCCGGAGCCTGTGCTCCGCGACGGGAGAGGCCACGACGGTGAGAGGCCCGCGTACCGCAAAAAAAAAAAAAAAGCCTTCCTTGTGGTTTTTCAGGGGAAAGAATGGGCAAGGTTAGGTGAGCAGCTGGGCAGGCTTACAACTGAATACACTGTTAACGCTGGCAGACTCTGGGATGTGGACGTGGTCTCTAGCTGTCCTGTATCTGGCCCTGGGGTGGTTTAGGGCAGGGGATAACGTCCCCTGCAGGAGCCTGACGAAAGGGGGTAGGTCGGGGTGCGGACCCGGCATTGGTTGGTTCGCGTACCAAGGTGTGTTGGCAGGCAAGGTGTTTGCCGCCTCTAGGAATTACAGAAGCCCCACCCCTGACCCCGTACACGGTTTTGCTTTCCATGGTTTCAGTTGCCTGCAGTCGAACTTGGTCCAAAAATATTACATGGAAACTTCCAGAGAGAAATAATTTGTAAGTTTTAAGTTTCCAGCCATTCTGAGTAGCGCGACGGAATCCTGTGCTGCCCCGCTCGGCACGTGAGTCATCGTTTCGTCCCTCAGTCACTTGGTGGCCCTCTCAGTCATCAGATCGACTGTCCAGTTATCACAGTGCTTGTGCTTGAGTCACCCTTATTTTTATTTATTTATTTATTTTTTTGGTTTTTGCGGTACGCGGGCCTCTCACTGCCGCGGCCTCTCCCGTCGCGGAGCACAGGCTCCGGACGCGCAGGCTCAGCGGCCACGGCTCACGGGCCCAGCCGCTCCGCGGCACGTGGGATCCTCCCGGACCGGGGCACGAACCCGCGTCCCCTGCATCGGCAGGCGGACTCTCAACCACTGCGCCACCAGGGAAGCCCAACCCTTATTTTACTTAATAACAGCCCGAAAGCACAAGCGGAGTGATGCTGGTCGTTTACATATGCCAAAAAGGAGCTGTAGAGAGCTTCCTTGAAGTGGAAAGATAAAAGTTCTCGACTTAATAAGGACAGGGGAAAATTGTATGCTGAGGTTGCTAAGATCTAAGGTAAGAACAAATGTCCTATCCGTGAAGTTGTGAAGAAGGAAAAAGAAGTTCATGCTAGTTTTGCTGTTGTTCTTCAAACTGCAAAAGCTACAGCCACCATGGGTGGTGAGTGCTTAGTTAAGATGGAAAAGGCATTAAATTTGTACAATAAGATATTCTCAGAGAGGTTGAGAGAAACAGACCACATTCACATAAATTTTATTGCAATCTCTTGTTATAATTATTCTGTTTTATTATTAGTTATTGCTGTTAATCTCTTACTGTGCCTGATTTATAAGTTAATCTTTATCGTAAGTGTGTATGTATAGGAAGAAACATAGTGTATATAGGTTCAGTACTAACTGCAGTTTGCAGCATCCACTGGGGGCCTTGGAATGTATCCCCTGCATATGGGGGTGGGGGGTAGGGCAGCACTTAATCCTGGGAGAAGCAGTCTGTCCTCCGGCCCACAAGGCTCCAAGATTTCGAAGCATCATAAAATATAGAAAATAAAAACTATGATTAGTTCAAGAGAGCGCCTAAAAAGCCCTCTGTGCATGTGCCTTTTTTACTTTTCCCCATGACAACATGAGCAGCAGTCGTGGCTACAAACATTTTATGTTGCTGCTTTCAGCGCACACCCTGCCTGTGGACTGTTTACAAGCCTAAGAGGACCGAAACCCGGGCTTGTTTGCTGTTTTTCTCCTGGGTGTAAACCTCTCATAAATGAGTCTTTACTAGCTTGGGCGCTTGACTCATGGAAATATTTCTTTAGAAATATGATCATCTGCTTCTTTAACAACCAAAGCTTTCATTCCCTGGAGTTTCAGTCGGACAAGGTGGGGACGAGATGCCCAACAAAAGCATGGATGTCGTTATAAGCTCTGTATGATATATGCTCATACCAAGGTTTTCTGTTTTATTTATGTCTTCTGCCACTAGCTGCCTTCTTTGCTACCAAAAATGAAGGAACTGTGGCTAAGAGAGGAATCTACTCTAAAATCTACTCTAAATGTCTCCTCATCCATTGGTGGGCACTCAAAGGGCGGTTAGAGACACTGTCGAATTCCTCTATCCATTCACAGCTTAGCTCTGCCCTTAGGTGTGTCCCCAGACTGAAGCCATGCCCGATAGGGTCACCTTTGCCAGCCTTCCCTCCGCCTGGAAGCACCTGAGGATCCAGTTCCTTTTACGCTCAGACACAACCGAGTGGAGACAGTAACAGTGCATCAGACTCCACCCTCCCTCCTCACCCTCACCCTCCCTTTTGCAGAGGCTGATGGCTAAGAGCAGAGGCTCTGCAGCACACTTGGTTTTCTCTTCTGGCTCCCTCCCTACCTGACCAACTCAGTGACCAGGGCTGGTCACCGAACCTCTCTGTGCTTCAGGGGTTTTTCCCCTAATCTCTAGAATATGCAATGATAATAATAGAACCTATATCACAGCATTGGTGAGAGGATGAAATGACTGTTACAGGGACAGAGTAAGGGCTCGTAAATGTCAGCTGTTATTAACGATCTTTGGAACAGCATTTGTCCAAGTGGGGCCTGTGGTCCATCTGCACCAAAATAACCTGTGCTGCCGTGGCAAAGCATCCTACGGAATCCAAGTCTCTAGGGGAGGTTCCAGGATTCTGTTCCCCAGCCGGTTCTTAGACATACACAGCCCACTAAATGTGTGAGAACCACACCTTAAACGTTAAGGTCGAAAGTGGTTGGGGTAGAGGCTTTTCAGGCAGGCAGATCTAACTTCAAATTTCGCCTCACCTCTTAGATGGATCTGTGTGATACAGAACAAGGTACTGGATTTCTAGTTTCTGGCAGCTGCGTTTCAATACATTGAGATATTAACATCTGTTTTGTTCAACAAATATTTATTAGTGATGCTATGTATATGACACGTGCTTGGTGTGGGGGATATAATAGTGAACATTCTTGAAAAATCGATTTTTTTTTTTTTTTTTTTTTTTGTGGTACGCGGGCCTCTCACTGTCGTGGCCTCTCCCTTTGCACGGAGCACAGGCTCCGGACGCCCAGGCTCAGCGGCCACAGCTCACGGGCCCAGCCGCTCCGCGGCATGTGGGATCTTCCCAGACCGGGGCACGAACCCGCGTCCCCTGCATCCGCAGGCGGACTCTCAACCACTGTGCCACCAGGGAAGCCCTCGATTTGTTTAGATCATTGTCAGACCTTTGCGGGGCACTATAGATAATTCCCCATCAAGCCCACCCAATTTAATGATGATTTATCATGATCATTGGTAGGTCTGAAAATGCCATGGAAGAGATGATCTGTAGAGTCAGCTATGGGCTACAAAGCCATTCCCTTTACATTTTGACAGTGTCCTTGAAGACCAATCACTAATCAGATGCACCTGAGTTTCAGATGCCTCCTCCTCACCTGGCCCCCACCTCACCACAGCTTGGTTGCAGGGAAATGCCTGAGCAGTGGGTCATTGGTTGTACCACTCAGCCCAAGAGATAGCATTACATGGAGGAAGGGGGGGTACAAGGACTTAAAATAACTAAGCCAGTTCTGTCACCAAGTAGCTGGTGACCTAGGACACAGTACTCCAAACTCCATGAGCTGCAGAACCCACTCCTGCAGAACAAGGATATTGGACTCAAAGAACTCTACAGTCTCCAACTTTATCAGCCCATGGGAGATCTATTCCAAATGCAATTAGGAGTTCTAGGCTCTCCTTGAATAAGTAGTTTTGGGGACCCCCCCCCAATATCTACCCCTGTCTCCCACCCTCCACATCTGTAGGGCTTCTAGTCACTCTTGGAAAAGAAAGGTTGAGTTCTATACGAAGCCTTTCGCATTGGTTGGCAATAAAGATGGCGCCTGTTTTGCAGAATCCAAGCCTGGAATATTAATAGACACATCCTGGGTTGTATCTGTGTTTTTAACAATGAGTAGAAAATCTTTGAAGAGTATGGTTTGAATTAAGGCAGACCAACCTTAGTAAAAATTCCACGTTGAATGGTCTAGGGCAGTGCAAGACCATGACTAGACCCAGATGGCCAGATTGGAGGGCTGAATTTTCACGGGAGGAGTTTGCTGTGTCACCTCCAGCAAGTTACCCGTCCACTCTGAGCCCAAGGAGAGTGATCCTTGCCTAAGAGCTCTGTGGGCATCAAAAACAATACTGAATGTCTAGGGCTTGGCGTAGATCCTTACGTCGTAGAAGACACTCGGTATGTGATTATTTATCACCATCATCATGATATCATTATTACAACATGATCTCACTTCTACATCTCCCAGGACATAAAACTCGCTACTGAACTTCCACTCACGTTATCCTCCGTCACCCCCACAGGGTATGCAGAGCTGGTACTGTGGTAGATGACAAGCTGGGTCCTGGCTGACATGCTGGCTCAGCCATGATTCCTACCCAGGTCTTCCTCAGAGAGTCTCAACTGAAGGTGGCCTTCCTGTCTCCTCGTCCATCTGAGCGAGCCAGCGAGGTGCTTACAAGACCCCCAGTGCAGGCACCCAGACCCCCTGGGGGAGGCAGCCAGGCCCACTGGCCTTCAGCCGGTCACCTAACCGGATGGAGACATTTGTCTCTCCACCTAGTTTTTTTTTTCTTTTTTTTGCTTTGGGCCCTTTCGTCTTCATTGCACATGTGCAGGAGGAAGTTGATACCAGAAACGTCACTTCAGCACAGACCAGAAATGGACTGCTGTGGTTTTACAAGTCATGGGGAGTTTATTAAAAACTAAACTGATAGCTAGAAAGGACTCTGACTAGAAGAAGCCCATAAACTTAATGGTGTTTATTAATTTATGGGCTGTTATTCCAAAATGAGTCATCTCTCTGTAAAAGCATCGAGAGCTGTGATTTGGTTAGGATGATGCTTGCCGTCTCCCCTTACAGAGATGACGGCTACCCACCCACATCGGAGCTGGGTTAGACGCCCAGCTTCACCCTCCCTTCAAACCGAGTAAGTGCCTTTCTCTTTGACTTGACACATTTATGTATCTCGTTGAGATCAGTCTCTTAGTCCAATGACGCAAGCCTGGCGGGTGATCGGGAAGGCAGTAGAGGAGCCTGAATGAGACCCCGACTGGGTGCGGGTCCGCAGGACTCTTCTCCCAGCTCAGCCTCTTTCTGGCACGCCGGGTCTCCTCTCAGGCTGCCGTTTCCTCATCTGCAAAGAGAGGAGCTAGCATCACTAGCTTCCAGTGCCCCTTTCCTAATTGCAAGCTGTGCTCAGGATCCAAAGGCATCTGGCCCGGCAAAGTCCTGGGAAAACAGTCCCCAGCCCAGGGGGGGCTCTCCGTCTCATCTTAGCCTGGGCACTCACATGGCACCAAGAAAGACAGGCCCCGGCAAAGAACGTGCCCTGCCTGTCGACTCCCTGATCCCCGTGAATCCAGTGAATGAGAGTCCAAGGTGCTGGAGGGCTTGCCATCGGGGGTGGGGTCTCCCCTCCTAGACTAATCCGTGCACAGGACCCAGTTCCCGTGTCCGCGCTGGGAAAATACGGAGGAAAGGCTAGGATATCATCACAGCCTTCAGTTGGTGGGTAAGAAACAAAGTGGGACAGCAGCAGCGGAAGTGGCCGTTTGGAAGTCTGTCTCTGTAGGACACTCCCGGTGGAGCGGGAGAGGAGCAATCAAGTGACCCAACACCGGAATCGCACAATCTTGCTGAGCGCGCCAGAGGTGTTTGAGGCACTAGAGGACACATAGAATCATCTACACGGTCTGTTACTCTCTGGCCAGTGATCTGTTGTCTAAAACACTGTAGGTTTCACCTATTTCATTAAACAGCATTTGCTCTACAGACGTGATTATCCCCAAATTACTGCGAGATGTCAAAGAAAGATGGAATCAGAAACCGTCGTTTTCATTAATGGAAATATTAGAAAACACTTTTATTGTTTTCCACCTCATTGACTTTCTTTACACTTTTCAGGTATATAAATATACCTAACACGTTATTGCCGCTTACTCAGTGCTGGCCCCTGTTTTGTTTTTGTTTTTGTTTTTGTTTTTTTTGTGGTACGCGGGCCTCTCACTGTTGTGGCCTCTCCCATTGCGGAGCACAGGCTCCGGACGCGCAGGCTCAGCGGCCATGGCTCACGGGCCCAGCCGCTCCGTGGCACGTGGGATCTTCCCGGACCGGGGCACGAACCCGTGTCCCCTGCATCGGCAGGCGGATTCTCAACCACTGCACCACCAGGAAAGCCCTGGCCCCTGTTTTAAGTGCTTTCTGGGGCATCACATGTTTAATCTTCACGTTGACCTCATAAGGCATGTGCTGTTATTATCCCCAACATGTAGACAGGGGAAGGGAAGCTGGGGTTTACATATGCAGGTGGCAAGTGGAAGGGCCGGGGTTTGACCACCTGCGGGATCTACTGTCAGCCTCTCTGCCGCACTGGGTCCTTTCCCTCTGCGCTGCTGCACTTGACTGCTGGGGTCAGGGAGAAGGAAAGCGAGGGACCCTGGACCCTCTGACATGACCGAACCTGGCTTGTCCTAGTCTCTGAGGGAAACCCTTCAGGACCCGGGGTTATTACTGTTTCCCACTTCTAGTGAGGAATTCTTCGGACTCATCCAGAACATGGAGCCTTAAAGCAAATGGCCAGTTGGAAGGGGCTGCATAGGAGACTATCATCCATTCCCACAGAGAGGGATTAACAGCCCAGGACAGCAAGAGGTTGAGTGGTGCAACCGGAAACGTAGGTTTGGAGCCAGAAGACCTGGGTTTGAACTTCACTGTCTTTGGGGAACACTCATAACTTCTCTGAGCATCAGTTCCTTTGTCCATCCCCTAGAGGTCATAACCCCTACCATGCCCAAACTCCGAGAGTTTTTGTGAAGGTCACATGGCAAACAGATGTCAGACGCTATAAAGTGCAACATGTCTCAGAGACTGCCTTGCACATAGTAGGTGCTCAGTGCATGACTGAGTGAGGCAGCTTTATTCCATGTGCCCGTGTATCTTGTGGATGGGGAAAAAGGTGGCTTTCCTCATGTGCCACTGAAAATGAATCTGCTGCCCCAGACATAGTCTGGCCCCGACTAAATGAAAGATGCGTGTAAGATTTGGCACAAGACTTCCTGAGAGTCTGGGTTTTAAAGCCTGGGGTGCACTCTCACAGGAGTTTCAAGGTCCTTCTTACCCCTGTTAGGTTTGGTTGCGGGGTAATCTAGCCGGGAGACACAGACAAACCAGAGACACCCTACAGGTCCTTCCTCCCCTTTGGTTCCTAAAGGAACGGACCTGAGAATATTACAACCGGGACTGCTGTTCCTTTAGCGTCCAGCGAAGGAGACTATAGAAGAGGAACCTCTGGCTTGTATTTATTACATTTGCGTTTATTATGATTATTCATTCATGGGGATGGTCCTTTGCAACGGGATGCTGTGTCTGCCTCAGAAATCTAATGACAAAAGGGCCATTAATCCTTGAAGCCGGGGTGATCGTCAGGTGGATTGAGGCTGAAATGATTCACCCTCATGTAATGTTTTGCACAAGTGGGTTCATTTTATAAGACCCTTTCTCGTCTTCTTCTTTCCCTACCCCATGCCCTACTCACGTGTGGGTGAGGGCGCCGGCACATGCACGCGCCGTGTAACGCACACACCGCCTAGCCACAATCAACAGGAATGTTCGAGATGGATGTGGAGCCTGTGAAAACGGGTCAACTCCTGAGTATCCAGGGGGCGCAGTCTCTGATTTAATTATGTAACCCTCCTAGCATTAGACAGAAAACCTCAATCCAAACAGGTCTGCTTCACCTTGTGTTTGCTTCTAAAAAAATGAATGCATTTATCAAACCTTAAGGGACGGTTACTCCAAATGCATCCCTCCCGACAAGCTTCCATGTTGCAAAGGCATCTCAGAATTGACAAGAGTGACCTCCTAAGAGAAAGGGCAACAAAAAGCTTTCCACTTAGTTGGAAAGGGATACAGAAATTGACATTTTTCCAGTACTAATAACAGTGACTGCAAATACTTAGGGCCCACTTACGAAGCATCCTCCAGTGCATTATCCCCTTTGAGCCTCATAACAGCCCTGAGAGATCATGGAGAAGGCATTGTTATTCCTATTCTTATTCTCACTCGAGGATGAGAAAGCCAAAGCCCTGAGGTTCCACGGGCATCTGGCAGCAAGGAAGGGCCAGCATTCCCGGTGACCGGGTCCAAATCTTCCATCCCAGTGAGAGCAGCTTTTGGTGGGAAAGCAATGTGGGGCCCAGAGGACAGTTCTTACAGCATCTATTTCTTGCCTCGTACATGGTCCTCAGTCCCAAGCAGCATTTTTAGTCCCTTGCGATACCTACCCAGGTACCGTGGCAGAACCTGGGATCCCTGGAGCCTCCTCACCTCTCTAAGTGTTTGAGCGACACTGAGCTGGCCCTGAGGGAAACTGCTAGAAAGTACTCCTAGGCCCAGGCCCTCTGTTGAGAGGATCAAAGTGCGAAACTCCAAGAGCTGTCTTCTCCACAAGCCCCTGGGTTCTGCCCTCTCCTTCGTGAGTTCACGCGCGCCATCTCGTACACCTCCTCTCCCAGCCCCTGTATCTCTTCATCTGTTCCTCTCCCGTCTGTCTCTCCTGCTTTGCCGGCTCATTGAGGACAAGAACCACGCTGCATTCAGCCTCGTATATGCTACGGCAAGTTGCCCCGTTCGGGGAATATGCGTGGAGCGGACAGATGAAGACATTAATTCAATAATTCATGACTAGGAAGAAATCCAGACAAGTGCAGGAAGAGGCAAATTAGTGGATTGTATCTATCTTGTTCCTTCCCCACCCCCAGATGAACAGTAATAGATGTAAGAACTATACACATTTTAGCTTCTTAAGGTGATGGTTTCAGCCCAGGCCTAGAAATGACACAGTAGACCAGACCCAAGAACACTGTATTCTTTTGCGCACAAACGCCCCCGTCCTCGTGAGCGCACAGATAACCCGGGAGACACGAGCGGGAATTCACAGACAGGCCCTCGTGACACAGCCACGGGCTGCTGCGTGTGTCCCATGCTGGGCGGATGAGTGGGGAAAAGGATGGGCGCGGGGGCTGGCCTCACAGCACTGAGGCTGGTTTTTCAGAGGCTCAGGGGTGGCAGACAGAGCCAAGACTGGCTGGCCATCCAGCTACAGCCAGTTCTTCTGGCAAACACTTGTACCTTCCTGAGATTAAAGGTAGGCGGTATATCACAAGCTCAGTTTAAGCTGACGTATACTTTGCCACTGCTGGTCTGGAGGAACGACGCGGTCCACCGGCAGGAGCTGGTTGCGGGTAGATGGGAGTTCCCGTTCCGTCTCTGTTTGTAGTGCCTGAGAAAGCTACCTCAGCTCTCCAGACCTTGCCTCCTTGATTTGGAAAATAGAGTGAATGGTAGGTAATGCATAGTGGTGTTCTGATGGCTGAATATGATAAGGGAGGGAAAGTATTTACTATGTACCTGGATTGACTAGGTTCCAAGGAAGTATTTCCTCCTTGCCCTGCCTCTCCTTTTCCCATCATAGTAAAGTAATCAGATGAACAGGATTTCACCAGGACATAAAGTGCTTACTGGAGAGAGAAAAAATAAAAAACATTTTTAAAAGATGTAGATCATTGATTATTTGTATGAAAATATGAGTATAATTTAAAATAAGCCAGATCTAGTCATTGCTGACTATCTTGCAGAACCTTTCCCTCACAGTGCTCTACAGGCCAGAAGTTGGCTTGATCTAGTGTAGCTTTTTTCTTTAATTATATTTATTATTATTATTATTTGTGTGTGTGTGTGTGTGTGCTGTACGCGGGCCTCTCACCGCTGTGGTCTCTCCCGTTGTGGAGCACAGGCTCCGGACGCGCAGGTGCAGCGGCCACGGCTCACGGGCCCAGCCGCTCCGCGGCACGTGGGATCCTCCCGGACCAGGGCATGAACCCGCGCCCCCTGCATCGGCAGGCGGACTCTCAACCACTGCGCCACCAGGGAAGCCCTGTTATTTTTAAAAATAAATTTATTTATTTATTTTGGCTGTGTTGGGTCTTCGCTGCTGTGCGCGGGCTTTCTCTAGTTGCGGCGAGTGGGGGCTACTCTTCATTGCAGTGCACGGGCTTCTCATTGTGGTGGCTTTTCATTGTGGAGCGTGGGCTCTAGGCGCACGGGCTTCAGTAGTTGCGGCACGCGGGTTCAGTAGTTGTGGCTCACGGGCTTAGTTGCTCCACGGCATGTGGAATCTTCTTGGACCAGAGATCGAACCCATGTCCCCTGCATTGGCAGACGGGTTCTCAACCACTGTGCCACCAGGGAAGCCCCCTTTTTTCTTTAATTATTAAGGGCATCTTTCTTTGACTCTACTCTATGGAATATGGAGACTGTCAGCTAGTCCTGGGTGATCCCCACGTCTGTAGTGTTTGCTGTGTTATAAGCCTCTGAAGGACGTAGATTAAACCATCTAAGAGTAAGTCCCCTGCAGTCAAGACCTGAAGGCTCTTTTTCAAATGGGAGTTATGCCTCCTATGACCCAGTCCCGCATGCTTGGCAGGTGTTTACCTGTGTCATCATCTTTAAAACCCGTCTTACCCCTGTGTGAGTCTCTTTCTCTCCTCCAGTGGAGTCCCCTCCATTCCAGTTGTGCATGACCATAAGCAGAGGCAGATGGACTGCAGGTCAGTGCAACACCCTCCCGGATGAGACATTTCCTCTTCTATGTGTTCATGAGGTATGAACTCTGAACGCATTCCTCCCCACGGACGTCGTACCTGGACACACAAATGCTTTCACACAGCAGTTTATAGCATCCACAGTAGCTGTGATTGTCTTCTCAACTGTTGACTTTGATCACTGGTGCTTTTCTCAACCGTGTGTATCTGTTTCAGACTTGAAACAGCTGATAATTCATCTTGTTGAAGACCCAGGTCTTAAAATCAGTATTTACACTGCCTGACCCTCATCCTTAGCTTCTGGACAAGTGGAGGAGTGGAGAACAGAGCCCAGGTGGAGGGGCAGCTGACACACCCTTGAGATGTTCATCCTCCCTCCCCCTTCCACTGCTTCCGATTTGGCTCTGTCCACTACTGAGACCCCATTCCATAACCCGCACCCTTGCAACTCACCTTGACTGCCCTTCTCATTGCCCCCTAAGTACTTTGTTGGTGCCACGGTACTACCTACACAACATTTAAAAGGAGATTTTGGCGACTCAATTCATGCAGGGCAACTTCCAATCTTCCAACACCTGACTTATCAGGAATTTCAACCTGACCGTTTGGGTGGCAGCTGAGTGCCCGTGGAAAGGGAGGACTCTTTCCCCTGAACTGCCCCTCGCTCCGTCCCCTCCCCCTGCTCCGTCCCCTCCCCTCGCTCCGTCCCCTCCCCCCGCTCCATCCCCTCCCCCTATAGCAGCCCTTGGGCAAGCTAAGACGCCCCCAACCTCATCAGCCATCCTCTGGGATCTTTCCCACCGTGGATACCAGCCATGTAGTATCTGACCACAGGTCCCAGTCATGTTTTGGTTTTGGAGGGTATTATTCAAGGTCCTATGTGTTTAGTTTCAACCGCACGACCACAAAACCAACCATCCAAAGATGATGGGCAAATTAAGTGAATCACCTGGGAACTTGAGGAATGCTAACATCTCTTGCGGACAGCCCAGTGGGTCTAGCTCTTCATGACCTAAAACACCTCCTTTCTTACAAAGATGCTTCCAAGTTTCCCATCCCGTCAATCTCCTCGCAACCCTTCCCTCAGCTCCACCAGCATCCCGCCCTGCAGGTCGCCCTCACTCCCTGTCTACTAAAGGACTTGTAAGAAGTACGTCAATCAGCAAGACCCCCGGAGACAGCAAGGAAATAGAAGACACTGCCTGGCACTAACATCTGAGCCAAGAGGCAGGGACCCCCTGTTTTGCCTGGAAAGCTGGTATGGGTGCAGGTAAGACTTACTCTCTCCTCATAGAGTAAGTCTTGTCCTTGATTCTTTTCTCTTTTTCTAATACTATTTTTCTTTCATCCTTTTTTTTTGGCCCTTTCTCTCTCTTTCCCTTCATATAAATTATAAACACATGTGTATATTTTTCTAGCAATCAGTATCCCTAACTATAATTTCCCAGGACTTGCATTGAAGAAACAAACCACATAACTGGGAAGCGTGTGGGGTTCAGGGAAAGTAGAAAGCTATTTTCCGGAAGCATGTTTTATTACTTTTATGACTCAGATATCTCCATCTCACCTCATTTTCCTTTAAGGCTATAACTATGTAGCAAACTGAGATGCACCGATAGGCATCTCGGGCGGGGGGCGGGGGGGATGTGTGCAGACAAAAAGCTTATTAGCATAGTTTCCTCTCTTCTAAAAAAAAAATCCTCCCCGGTTCCCAAAATACCTGATAAATGATCCTTGGTGGCGGTGGTGGTTTGCGGCGCTGCTTCTATGTAGTCACACGCCTACCGTGCACCTTGCTGAAAATTAGAGCTTCGCAGCCACGGACGGCCAATGTGGATGCCTGCTCATTGGGTAACACCACTGAGGTTCGGCGAGCGCTAGTCTTTAGAAGACCAGTTAGTTGAGGCCAGCTCACAGAATTTAAAATCTTTAAAATAGTTTAGATTTTGCAGCTGCCAAAGAATGCTTACAGCTTTGACGAGTGCGGGTTATGTGAATCCTACGTTGGGCCCCAAAGTTGCGTAGCCACAGTTGTTATTTTTGGCTCCTTCTTCCTCATGTCTCCTTCCCTTGGCACTTGGAGGACATTATCCTGGGGAAGTAAAAACTTCTGACTTCCCAAGACCCTACGTGTGCCTGAGCTCAGCCCCAGCATCTCCTTGACGCCACATTGCCTTTTACCTCTTCTTAACCACGTGGTCACCGAACTCTCATTGCGCAGCTGACCTCAGCTAGAGATCCAGAAGCAGTCCTGTTAAACGCTCGTCGTGAAAGATGAACGGTCGATTGACTTGAACCTTCCCAAGAGAATTTTTATTTTAAAGAGGACATTGTTAGCATGAATCAATGTCGAATAGGTGGAATTTCAGGTAGAAATGTCAACATTTATTGAAGGCTTATTAAACATCGGTCACAGTTCTTTGGGCTTTATGGCAAAACCACAGAATTAAGAGCAGCAGTCTTCTGATACTACCGGGAAAGAAATACTGCCCAGCGCCTCTTTCTTTCACTCTCCCTCTACCCCAGCCGCCAGCTCCCACTCATCCAAGTGTCCACCCCCCTGTAACCGTCACCCAGTGTTCTCATCAAGTCAGTCTCCTTCGTTCAATGGTTGCCTTGGAGAAGATGCCCGGTCAGCACGTATCTTTCTGCACGTGTGTCTGGTCATCTTCCCTGCTCCGTTACTACCCATATCTTAAGCCACCAAGAGCACCCAAGTCCTATCTATTCACCTCCTAAGAACAGAGTTTAGGGACAGTCATAATTCAGTAGTTGAGTTTTCTTCCTATGCTGTCTCCTTCTCTTGCTCTCCTAGTTTAAAAATATTTTCCAATCCAAAGTAGGTTTTTTTTTCTCCTAAATTAATTCTTTACATGAAGTATTTTCAGATGTTAAGAAAATTTCGGGATCGTTTCCAAAGACATTTTTTTTTTCTTTACATTTTTAAACGTAATTCATCCCAAACCAAAGGTTTCTCCTGTGTTTTGGGAGCGGAGGCATATGATGTATGAAGGGGGAGCTTAACTTTAAGCTGAAAAAATCAGGATTTATGCCGTGGCCATTGTTGACACGGACTCTGTTTAAAAGTCATTAAGTAGACTTCGTCCCCAGCTAGGTCAAGATGCCAGCCTGATTTATTTTGGAATCTCTTGGAGAACTGGTTGCCCTTCTGAATGTGGCATGGAATTTGGGGGGGATTATGTCAGCCTTGGATTTATGTTTGCTCTTGACAAGCTTCTGTGAAACTGTGATCCGAATGCCCTCACAAGTAGGATGGCCACAGGAGCAGCAGAAAAGCAACTTGAGAAAATGAGGAGGGTACCAGTGGTCAGGGATCTGGGCTCTTTCCCTGGTAAGGGGTGTTTGCCTTGGCACACCAGTGACCTCAGTTGATGACTTTTCCCTAGAGAATAAAGGTTCACCAGTATGGGTCTTATCTTGCAACTTTTCGATTCTCTTTGGTTCGATTCATCAATCTTGATCTGAAATCCTTGCATCTCCTTTTAAAAAACTAAGGAAACTACCTTTGGCAATGAATCTGTCGACTTAGTGATCTTGAAACGTAACCTTCTCCGGGACCCTGCTGATCAGTGGTGTTCCGAGCCGCCATGTTTGCAGGAACCACGTCTGCATCTGTTGCTGGTGCACCCCCAGCACCTAGCACTGTCTAGTACACAGTAGACCTTCAATAGATAGTTGTCGAATGAATGAATGAACCAAGATATAGCATTAAAACATGGATAACAGTCCAAAGGAGCTCCAGAGCCCTGAGACAGACGAGTGGTCTGGTGCTTCTGAAGCCCCCAAACGGACAGCGTTGCATTACCAAGTCCATTCGTGCTCAGATGGAAGACTAACTCTTCCTGTCTCTGCCTCTCTTCAGTGCTTACTCTCCTTGACCATTTTACTTTCATCCAATTTTTCTCCAGTGGGCTGCCCTATTATACTGCTAATAAAGTGTTGGTAGAAGAAGGGTGCTGGGGGAAAAAACAAGTAAAATAAAAGAGTAAGGGTGAGGAATGTAGTATATAGTTGTCTGGGTTTTTTTTTTTTTTTGGAAGTATAGTTGATTTACAATACAATAGTTGTCCTTTATGAATCTCACTTCTTTGAACTGTAACTCCATGACAAGATGAAGGATCTTTTTGTTTTTGTTTTGTTTTTTGTTTTTTTTTTTTTGCGGTACGCGGGCCTCTCACTGTCGTGGCCTCTCCTGTTGCGGAGCACAGGCTCCGGACGCGCAGGCTCAGCGGCCACGGCTCACGGGCCCAGCCGCTCCGCGGCACGTGGGATCCTCCCGGACCGGGGCGCGAACCCGCGTCCCCTGCGTCGGCAGGCGGACCCCCCAACCACTGCGCCACCAGGGAAGCCCCAAGATGAAGGATCTTATCTTCCAGGATGACTACTTGGGGAGGAGGTGGGGGAAAGAGGGTAGAGTAGCTGCTGGATCGCACCCCACAGGCGTCTCCCCAGGAAGGAGCACGGCGTGGGGTGGGGCACTGTGCTCAGAAGGGTACAGGGAGGGGGGTGGTTGGCAGTGTGTGGACAGAAGGAAAGAAGCGGAGCAAGAATTTAATTAAGTTCTGGTCACTGTGCGATTTGAGGGGAAGGAAAGTCAATGCACCGTGATGCCGTGTGAACCATCCCTGCAAAATCACCCACAGTGGAGACCTTTTGTTCTTCAAGGCTGATGGCTGTTGATTTGTGTTGAATAGACCAGCCCTAGAGGCAGCCCAATGTTCCTTGATTCATATCACTCTCAGGATAGCCAAAGAGAGACAGCAAATGTTTGAAAGGAACGTTAAGGGCCAGGAGAATCTTCTTTAAAAGCTGTAGTTCCCAAATATTTGGTTTCATGAGCCATGAAAATACTAAAAAACTCTTTGAACCTAACCTTAACATTTTGCCTTGGGAACCCACTGGGGCAGAGAGCTATGGGGACCAGCCTACAGTAACACCATCATAATAGTAAGTGAAACACCAAAACATTGGAAAATACACACTTTTTTTTCCCATTTTTTAAACATCTTTATTGGCGTATAATTGCTTTACAATGGTGTGTTAGTTTCTGCTGTGTAACAAAGTGAATCAGCTATACATATACATATGTCCCCATATCCCCTCCCTCTTGCATCTCTGTCCCACCCTCCCTATCCCACCCCTCTAGATGGTCACAATACACTTTTAAAATAAAGTACAGTCTTTAAAGTTGAATCCATTTGGCTTTATGGAAACTCCCTTACATTTTTTCTTATTTTTCACATTTCGTCATGGACCAATACAAAATTCTTCATGAGTCCCCAGACCAGTGTTTATGCACAGCTGTCCTGGAGGCTCCAGGGCAAACAGGCCGAACTCAGATGAAACTCATGAAACCTCTCCCAAGAAAATATGCAGATATACACGAGCTTTTGCAAAGAACTTCAGGAAGTGCATCTCTAAGATAAGCCCTTGTGCTGCAGAGAACCGTTATATGGATAGAGATCAGTCATTTGAATTCATCATACCATGGCCAGTCGCTTTTGCAATCTTATCTTAATTTTATAGCTGTGCATACCAAGGCATGGCAGTTCAATAACTTACAGTCTGTCACCATGTGAATTAGTGGCAGACCAAGGAATGCAATTCACATGATCTAAGGTTCAACATTGGCTTAGCCAAACTACTTAACACTCCGAGAATATAACATAGAGGGCAAATGATATTTCCCCAACAATACTGAAAAGTGAATCAGCAAATCCACTTTCTCCCTACCCTGGAGGCAGGAGTGGGGATTGGGAATGGGGGGCGGTGGGGGTGATTGGAAACAGAACAACACTACAGAAAGAACGAAAGCGATGCCTTTGGACATGAGAGAATAAAATAACCGCAAATCATTCAGGATATTTTTAAGAGAAAGAGAAAACTGGCTAGGTAAGACAGCTTCCTTCATCTCACTTAGCCTGGGGGGGAGGGGAACAGGAAGCAATTCCAATTAACCCTAATAAAGCTAACATCCTAATATGTGGGTAGTTCAGCTGCTACCCAGCGGTGTATGATAATAGATATGTGAGAACTTCAAACTCACACGTCGGTAAGTGATATCATACAAAACATAATGAACAAAATACAGTAATAGAGACATTTACTAGATTATAATTAATCAAAGCTTTATTGAGCTTGAATTTTTCTGTACCACATTTGAATGATAAAATCACAGGGAAACAAATAAGTAGTGGGGATCTGGTCTATATTATCCATTCTTGATCACAGCCAGTTCAGCCTCCCAACTGTTTCCTTCAGGCATGTGGGATAATTACCTCTTAGCGGAGTCATCAGGGAAATGGCATCCTGTTCCTTTCATTGACATCAGCCGAGCCCTGGGGCCTGGGGCTGGAAAAGGCTGACTTTATAACATTCCCCACAATTCCTGCTAAGGCATCAGTGACTTCATACCTGACCCCGCTCGGGCATACTTAGGCTGCGAAAGATGATTCTAGAAAGCACATGGCTTCATTTATTGAAATGAACTTCTAGTGGTAGGATGTCAGATGAAGTAACACTGGATGGAAGAGATATTTGGAGTGGAAAGAAACCTCCCCAGCCCAAGTCTTGCTCTGCTCACTCTTATTTTTGATGTCTAGAATCAGCCCCGCTCCTGCCGCTACTATTGCTGCCGGAGAGATGACTCCATTTGCACATATACGTATGGGTATGTGTGCGTGCCGCCCTCCCCTCCCCACTTCACATTCCCACTGCTTTTGTTTTCTGGAAGTCACAGGATCCTTATCCCAGTATGACTATGTTAGCAGGGGGAGGTAGGGGCTAGGACTTCCATCGCCTCTAAACCATCCCATGGAGAAGAGGGTGCTGTGACATTCTTCATGCTTTATTCGGTCCCTGGGTCTGTGAGCCAGGAGGTGAGGTATCCAGAAAGGAAGGGACCAGCTGTGTCCCTCTTCTTTCACGGGGGCGGGGCTTCTTTGTTTCATCAAGGTAAAGCAATGTTAGGCCACTGTTTATTTAACTTTAGTTCCAACAGCCTTTCCAATAGCAGAAATTTCTCCCGGATTCTGTTATTGGATGTTTTAGTGTTGGATACTGGAGTGAGTTCTTCGCATCTTCTGTGACTTAGGTGTTTCAGTGGGAATTTGGAGAGGTTGCATTAAGGCCTCCCCTCATAGGCTACTTCAGACAAGAACTAGCAAAACAGAGTTGGACTGAATGAGGCTAGTCTCCCATTCTCCATCTGTCTCCTCCTGTTACTGGCAGAATAAAATATCAGAGACCCCATAAGCCATCAACAGGGATTTACAATACTCTACCATTCAAATTAGGAAGCCCTGGGAAAACGCTTAAAAATGACAAGTCGTTCGCTCAATGCTTGGTAACACTATTATAGTGTGTTCCTATCGCTGCAGTTTTGCTAAAAGTGCCTCTGCTGCTGTTTGAACAGCCGATCACTTCCTCAGTGTTCAAAATAAGTGTAGCATTCTGATCGCTGAAATTCACCAGGAGCTCCACAGTAACGGGCACCAGCACAGTGCCCTTAAAATTTCATGCAGAAGAAATCATAATTTCCCGAGAATAAGCATTTATTGTTTTCCAAAGGCTGAAGGAAAGCCTTCCCCACTGGTGGCCATGGCAATGTAGGGTGGAGGAATTAGCGACTTGGATGGTCACTTTCACGTGACGCCCTTTTACAACAAGGAGTGTTTCTGAGGCCGCTGGAAGTGGTCGTAACGACGTGTTATTTAAAAGCACTATGGAAGGAAAAGTGAAACTGTGAACACATGCATTCTTTCTGTGAGGCTGTAGTTAGGGAAAACACAAATATAAAAATAGACTATTTTTAGGACCTCAATATCTCCGGCTCCATGAATGCTTCTGAGTCATGTGTTATGAGGACACACTTGGCTACTGTTGGGCTGCAGCTCCCATCCAGCTGGGGGGCAGGATTAAGCGACATTCCATTGTTGAGCGCTTTCCAGAGAAATTGCTAGTGCGCTCCTGATTGCAAAATCTTTACTCATGGTGTTGACTGAAGTAGCAGGAAGAATATGACTTGATTTTTCAAATCCCCGGTAGATGTACGGCTGCTCTTAAGCTTTTGAGCCATTCAGTTGGCCTCAAAAGTCTCAGGGAAGCTGTAAAATGTCTATTTTCAGATCCTTAATGTTTAGTGCGCTTGAAACTCATGGGGCAATTTTTTAATGAGACGGATATAGCGAGTAGACTTAATTCTCATGTTTTGACTCTCATGTTACTGAGGCAGATAGGAAATTGTAAGGAGTTCAGAATGCATCAGCAGGAGAACGCGTATCAGATGGGCGTTAGCTAAATCCACGTGCACAATTGTGTGGTTTAAAGCCACGATGCCCCGTCCATCCTCGTTTGATTGGATAATGGCCAGATAGTTATTAAGAAATAACTGCATGCCCAGTAATGGTTTGAACCTTGTGGGGTTTCAACAGAACAATAACAAGTTTATCACTAAATTAAGGACATGCAATTAAAGCTTATGACGTAAGACTTTTTTTTTTTTTTTTTTAAGAGGAAAGGAAAAAAAAGGAGAAAGAATTTTGGCTTTATCTTTAAGTTGGGGTATGTTGCTTGAAGTCTCTGAGCCTCTGTTTCCATATATGTAGAATCTCCAGAGATAATAAAAACAACCTAATGGTGTAGCTGAGAGAATAATATATTAAATGTAAATGGCGTGGCAGATATTTGGCTCATCTTGATGAGGCAAATCAGGGCTGAAATTAAAAGAAGAATCTGGATCTTGCCTCTGCTTTGAAGAGTTGGAGACTGACTCCTGTTAATGTCCAGGAGTAATTCAGGCTGGAAAGATGGACACAAGGTAACCATGGCATCCAGAAGACTGAGGTGGGTACTAAGATGCTAGAAATTTTGATTTATTTTTATCATTTGAGATTTATTACTTCGACCGGAAATATTTATGTATGCAAAATAGCTACATCCTCTCCTTATGTATAAAGCTCTTAAAATAGTGTCTGGCTCACATTAAGTACTTAATAAATAATCACTAAGATGTAAGTTGTATTAGAGTTAACATGAGAAGCACTGTCAAAAAAACAGGAAAATAGCCAGGACATGGAAGCAACCTAAGTGTCCATCGACAGACGAGTGGATAAAGAAGATGTGGCTCATATACACAGTGGAATATTACTCAGCGTGAAAAGGAATGAAACTGAGTTATTTGTAGTGAGGTGGATGGCCCTAGAATCTGTCATACAGAGTGAAGTAAGTCAGAAAGAGGAAAACAAATACCATATGTTAACGCATATATATGGAATGTAAAAAAGTGGTACTGATGAACCTAGTGGCAGGGCAGGAATAAAGACACAGATGTAGAGAATGGATTTGAGGGTACGGGGTGGGGTGAGGGGGAAGGTGGCATAAAGTGAGAGAGCGGCATGGACATATATACACTACCAAACATAAAACAGACAGCTAGTGGGAAGCAGCCACATAACACAGGGAGATCAGCTCGGTGCTTTGTGACCGCCTAGAGGGGCGGGATAGGGAGGGTGGGAGGGAGACGCAAGAGGGAGGGGATATGGGGATAGATGTATACATGTAGCTGATTCACTTTACTTTGTTGTACAGCAGAAACTAACACACCATTGTAAAGCATCTTTACTCCAATAAAGATGTGGGGAAAAAAAACCCAAACAGGAAATATGCAACGTCTGTAGGATCAGCACATTTGTGTCCCTGGAGACAAAACCACCGGGAATTAAAACAAGGGAGTTGGAGAAATAAAATGAGTGCCAGCAGAGTGGATTAGTGGACGCTATAGGATGCCCACCCACCACCCATGCAACCCACACCTCCTCTGAATATTACCCTGATTTTGTTCAATACCCACCACTCAGGTAAAGCCAACCCACCCCCAGTTCTAGCGGTCAACCCCGTTGGGCTAGGACAACACCATCCTTACTGTAGCAGTTAGTTCCGGTGCAGCAGTGGGAATGTGGTTAACAAGATGGGAGGCAACTAGCAGAGCTGCAGGAGGGCGTGCCTCTCTTCTCTCTCTGGACAGTGTCTGGACTGGATGTGACACAGAATTCAGTCACAGCAGATAGTCTCCAAGAAATCCCACCTCTAGCTTTTACATTATTCTTGGTTTTAAGGTAATCGCACTGGGACTCCAGAGGAGACAGGAGCTAATACTAGCCACCTGGTTTCATTTACACACAAACATTAGATTCCACAATGACGTTCACAAAACATAACTAGATTTGGACCAGGTTTGCTCCCTCTTTAAATCCTGATAAGATTTGCAAAAAGCTCTTTGCTTTTTGTGTTTTTTAGTTGTTTTTAACCAAAATTATTGGATAAAGTAGGTATGCTTTGCATTTTGCTTTTTGTATTCTCTGTTATATCTCAATTCATCATTATTGCCTTGACTACAAGAAGCATTTTTAGTTTGACCACAGCATTTTTTCCCTGCTTCCACCCACCTTCTAAACCAAGGGTAGACATTATATGTGGTTATGGCAGCCTAAAATGCCACTTTGGGCCTCTGAGTGCTTCATATCCCATTTGCATCTGTGGCTTAGCTGGTGGGTGTGTGTAAACATGTACAGCCAGTCTGCTCTCTGGAGACCCTACAATTGCAGGGTTCTCTGTGGCATGTTCCTTCACCAAAGGGCTTCATGGAGACTTCAAAGACTGCCATGCTGGGATGTATACAGTGTTCCCACCAGCTGACCCCCTGCCGGTCAAATAAGCTGCTGAGAAATGACCATGGGAACCCAATCCCTGCTCACCTAGATGAGGTTCTCAGTCAACAGCGAATGTCTGTTTTTATCCTTTTCGTGAAACTTAGTCAATTTTTTTCTCTAGTTTCTACCACACTATAGTAAGTGGAAAGACCTGGATTTGAATAGTAACATGATGTTAAAAAGATACCTTTCATATTTCTTCTCTCCAACTCTTCCACCCTCTACCAGTCTTATTGATCCAGACTAGACAGTGTACCTGAAAGATAAATGGAGGAAAGATTCTAGAAGGAGAAATGAAGATTTTGAAAGTATGCATTTCAAATTGCATATATCCAACTACATTTTGTCCTTGAAAAAAGCAAAAGATATGTAAGTTTAAACTTCAGATTGGCCCTAAACCAGTGAATTCAACATGATGGTTAAATTCATTATGAAAATAGCCAAAATCTCCTCTGCTTTCTCATCTCTGAGGGCAAAAAGAAGGAAAGGAAGCTGGCATTTGGGAATGTGGTGTATTTGGTAAGAGGAATCTCTGCTCACCGCCATCTCCTTCAACCAAGCCTGAGTTTTTCTAGTCATTTCTCTCCAGTTTCCCCTCTTGAAGGAACCAGAAAGAGACACACATCTATGGTGGGTTCAATTTAAGACCTTAGTGAAGGTGAATTAATTGATTCCTTTGTAGGGAACTAGATATTACTTCTCTGATCAAAACTGTTATTTCTGTGTGAGTTTGACTGTTATTCTTTAATCATGTTCACCAACACAGACAAACTAAGTTGGGTCTCTAGAGACCATGATGTGGTCTCATCAAATGACACTCATCAAATGAGTGTCAAGAGTATAAACAAACACACTAGATGGGAAAGGCGTCTTTTGGTTTCAAAACTGGCTGGAATTTGTGTTTCCCTCTCTTTGAAATGTCTTGAGTTGAAGCAGTAATGCAAAATAGCCACAGAGCCTGATGTTTATTATTTTCTTGTATTTGTCAACATAACATATTCTCATAAATCCAGCTCTAGAGTAAAGATAACGTGTGAGGAAGATGCTATATTCAGATGGTGCTGAATAAGACATTTTCTCTCTCTTATTGCTTTCATCTAATTAAGAATGTTGCTGTATTTACTGGGATTTGAAAAGTAAGGTACCAGTGTGTTCTCTGCCTGTGTTGCCTCAACTCAACGGAGAGGCAAATAAATAACCAAGTCTAGGGTCTGTATTGACAATATTACACGACGAAACTTCCACTGACCTAAAAGCAAACTACTGTCATTGCAAAGCTCTTTGAGGCCTCGTTCCCCAAGCCTGGCTGAAAATTCTTGCATTCTTATTGTCGGCTGCTTTTTAGATATGACAAGTCCAAAGAAGTCCAGAATATGTCAGTCCACTTACTAAGGCTTCAAGGTTTTGTGGCAGAAAGTCTGCCAGGCCTGGCAGGGCTAAATATAACCATAGAAAAACTCACTAAGGTAGACGTCGGCAACAGTGATTTTTTTCAAAATATCCCATAAGCAATACTTTTTCTTTTTCTTTTGAATATAGTGATGTGAGGGGCAGAAAGCAAAAACACTCTCACGACTGCTTTTCTCTCACTAGAAGAGACAAAGACGCAACAGAGAGCTGAGCTCTGCATTTGCAACGCCTTAGTATTTTCACGTGAATGAACCGGAGCAGATGGTGGGGGGAGGCCTTCCCCGGGCTGTGGGTTCGGATAGGGTGGAGGATGCGTGAGTGGCAGGTTAGGTGGCCAATAGCAAAGCAGTGACGCCACGCACACCACGGGCGGGTACAGAGAAGGGGCAACTGGGGCCGAGGCTGGTCTTGAAGAAATACTGGGGGGAAAAAAAAAATCTTTAAAAAAAAAAATTATTTTCAATTGAAAAAAGGTCAGGAGGTTGGTATGTTAAAACTGAAAAGAGCAAATATCTTTCAAATGAAGGCAGGCATAAGTTAGTCTTTTTAATCATTCAGTTGTTTCAGAAGTTCCGTGAGAAAACAAATCTGGGGGTCTTTCAGCGCCTGCTGTGTGCGCAGTTCACTGATTTTAGGTTTTGAGTATGTATGCATGTGTGTGTGTGCATGTGTGTGTATGCATGTGTGTGTGTGCGTGTGTGTGTGCATGTGTGTGTATGCATGTGTGTGTGTGCGTGTGTGTAGCTGGAACAGTGTAGGGGCGGAGGGTACCGGGAAGTCAGAAAAGGAGATGCAAGCCTTACTTTCTATTCCTGAGGATCTTACTGTCTGCATGGGAACACAGATCGTTACAGACCTGAAGAGGGACGTGGCATCTGGGAGGAACGGAGCCATTAATGCATGCTCCTATGAAGGAACCTGATAACCTCACCTCCTGGAATCTTCCTTGGAAGAACACAGAGTTACTAATTACTTTATTAACCAAGTGACTGTGTTTCAGTTTCTGGGGACAAGGACCAGATAACACTTGGGTGGTTCCAGGTGGGGTTTTCTCTGGGGTGAATCAGTGCTCTCTCCAGCCATCTTCCTCGCAGGAGGCTAAAATCGAAGCCCCAGCGAAGTGGACTTGAGATGGGGGTTGGGAAAAAAATACTCCCTCTCTTAGGATCCGAGAAGACAGTTTTTTCTGAAACTGAGGCCTGGAGAGACCTGGGCATGGGGTGATGCTGGGTAGCTTGGGCTCGCTCCTTGGACACCGTCCAGGTTCTCTGTGGGATGCTGGCTGTGTACCAGATGGTAGGATGGGGCTGTACCTGTAGGGCGATTTCCATTTTTCTTTGCACTCTTGTTGAGTGCTCAGTAAGGCCTATAAAAGTTGCAGCCTGGTCTCAGTCGTGGTTTGGGAAATTAGGCTTAGGACAGAGTTGTGCAGGGAAGAAAGAAAGAGCAGTGTCCCCAGTCCCAAAACCAGAATTGGAATCTCAGGGTCTGGGCTAGGAGAGGCAATCTCTCCAGGGTCACCAGCAATGGAGGAGGTGGCAGGGACATAACTATAGATGAAGGGCTAGAACCAAGCACCCAGAGCTGTTTGTTCCAGAACATACTGAAGACAGGGCCTCAGAAAATGCTCAGAAATAGCAGGGGTCTTTTTGATGGAGGTGGGCTGGTACCATAATAATCTGGGTATAAAAAGTAAGTGTAACCTTATCTAGAAGGCAAAGGTGGGTGACTCCTAGGCTGTAGGGGTGAAAAATCAACAACTGAAACCAAGTACTCGGAGTTACAGTCTGAATGCTTGTGTTCCCAAAATTCATGTGTTGAAACCCCACCCCCAATATGATGGTATTAGAAGGTGTGGCCTTGAGAGGTGATTGGGATTAGATGAGGTCATGAGGATGGGGCCCTCATGATGGGATTAGTGCCCTAATAGGAGTCAAGAGCTTGCTTCCCCTCTCTGCTCTCTGTTGTGGGCAGATATAAGGAGAAGGCAGCCTCTATAACTTGGAAGAGGGTCTTCATTAGAACCCAATCAGGCTGGCACCCTGATCTCAGACTTCCACCCTCCAAAACTGTGAGAAATAAATCTTTGTTGTTTATAAGCCACCTAGTCTATGGTATTTTTGTTACAGCAGCCCAAAGAGACTAAGGCACTCAGGGAACCTAGAAGAAAGGGGTTGGCTGAGTTGGGTGAGAATAGAGAGTTAAGAGTCACAGGAAAGGTGTATTTGAAGTGAAGTTCTAGGGAAATAGGGACATGGAAAGGAAAGCATCCCAACTTCCAGCTGGGGAAAACTGCAGGCTGGGCCCTGCCGATATCAAAGCCCTACGATTGATGAGATTTTCAGGCTGCACACGGTGCTTCCTGGATACGCTGTCCCCAAGAGCCTCACATTCTTTGTTCTGTTTGGCCATGCTGTGCAGCTGTGGGATCTTAGTCCCCCAACCAGGGATTGAACCCACACCTTCGGCAGTGAGAGTGCAGAGTCCGAACCACAAGGGACTTCCCTAGATCCACGCATTTTGCAAGGTGTTAACTTGTGCAGGAGCAGAATTACTCATGGAGATGTGATCCTCCTTTGGCACAGCCCATCAGCCATGCTCTGCCATCACTTAACTTCTCTAAGCCTTCGCTTCATCATCCACAAAAGGGAGGATAATAACAGTAATCACCTCACAGGGATCTTGTGGGAATTAAATGAGTTGATTCACACAAACCTCTCAGGACACCTGCTCCTGGCACAAGGGAGAGGCCAGTAAGTGAGAGCTGTTTCTGCCTAATGTGACTTTGCTCTCTGTTCTGACCGCTTTACATGGATGCACTCGATCTTCACAACAACTCTGGGAGATAAATACCCTTAGCCCCATTTTACAGGTGGGAAAAGTGAGGCCGAGAGACGTTAAAAGAATTGCCTAACACCAGTGTGTGTGTTGGAAGTTATGGAGCCAAGCCTACACTCACACGATGACTTTTTTGCCTCCACATATAGGTGCTCAATAAATACTTCTTGGTATGAAAAGATGGGCTGGAGGGAGGTGTGGTAAGCATGCTGGGGAGGGCAACTGTGAAAGCATGGTCAATTCATGAAAGCAAGATTTCCCCTCATGTTTAAAATCTTTACAGAGTAAGGCCCAACTTTTTTGTTTTTAATAAATTATATTTATTTATTTATTTCTGGCTGCGTTGGGTCTTCGTTGCTGCGCGCGGGCTTTCTCTAGTTGCGACGAGCGGGGGCTACTCTTTGTTGTGGTGTGCTGGCTCTCGTTGCGGTGTCCTCTTTCATTGCAGAGCACGGGCTCTAGGGCGTATGGGCTTCAGTAGTTGTGACTCGCGGGCTCTAGAGCGCAGGCTCAGTAGTTGTGGCGCACGGGCTTAGTTGCTCCGCAGCATGTGGGACCTTCCTGGACCAGGGCTCGAACCCGTGTCCCCTGCATTGGCAGGCGGGTTGTTAACCACTGCGCCACCAGGGAAAGCCCCAAAGGCCCAAATTTTAAGAACAGATAAAATCCAATAGCCTCTGAGGACATTTAAGAGAAAAGATTTACTGTAGACCACTGTGAATTATGAGGAGGGGAAGGACACAGTTTCGCTGACTCCTTTCCTGATATGCCAACAACCAAACTGGGGGTGGGAGGGGGTAAGGGGATGGGGGTGGATTCCAGGGGGATGTGTGTGTGTGTGTGTGTTTTAAGATTTTATTTATGTATGTATTTATTTTATTTATTTTTGGCTGCATTGGATCTTAGTTGTGGTGCGTGGGATCTTTCATTGCAGCGCACAGACTCTTCATTGTGGTGCTTGGACTTCTCTCTAGTTGTGGTGCTCAGGCTCCAGAGCACATGTGCTCTGTAGTTGGCAGCACGTGGGCTCTCTCTAGTTGAGGCGCGCAAGATCAGTAGTTGTGGCGCGCGGGCTCAGTTGCCCCTCAGCATGTGGGATCTTTGTTCCCTGACCAGGGATCGAACCCACGTCCCCTGCATTGGAAGGCAGATTCTTTACCATTGCACTACCAGGGAAGTCCCTGGATTCCAGTTTTAAAAGGCCATGGTTTACCTTTGGTTCTTAAAGTTCTGGAATGCTTGCCAGCATCTTTCTTCAACTTCCTGTTCTCAGCCTATTTTGAAGGCTCCCTCTAGTGTGAAGCCGTCTGCTTCACCATGAATTCCTTCTTTATATTGACCATTATCTCCTCACCCCCCAAGTCCCCAATGCATTCGTAATTCGAATGATCTTAATTGCTCTGTTTACAATCTTCGTAAACTTGTTTATTTGAAAAAAGGTAGGAGAAAGGTCTCAGGTACAAATTAAACCAGCACATCCGTAGGTAAGGAATACAGCAGTGGACAAATGCAACACTATCTCCCAGGGTGACTGGCTGCTCAGCATTTTTCCACATGACTCTATGAGCCCTCGGTTGGTCCCGAACACAAGATCCTAGTGGCCATGGTCATTTCATGCGTCCTTTTTGAGCTACAAGGGGGTTTCTCCACGTTCTGCCAATAAGAGATGTTGTCGTTAGAGACCAGCTTTTAGTTTGTCGTTAAAGAGCAAACTTTGGGAATTGGAGGTCAGTTAGTGAGTGGTAGTTTCCAGGGCCAGAAGGAAAGAAATAGATTTGTCTTCATAACAACCAGGGAGAGCCCCTTCCGTTCCCAAAAAGCACTATTGTTTTTATTACTGTAAAATGCTGCCCTATGTAATAAGTGGGGAAGCTTACAAAAATCCGCCATACAAAATGAGGGATTATACTCGTCAGGGGAAAACAAAGTGAATCAGGCATTCTCAAAGCTCACTGACCAGAATTTCCAGAGTTCCTGCGTCTCCATCCAGATCCATTCCAGGCCCAGAAGTTGTGTGCTCTGGCAGGAGTACCCATGGGAACCATTCTGGGTTCTGTAGTTGGATGGGACTTCAGAGCACTGGCGTCCATCCTGGTAATGTCTAGGTTGGCTGGTTCACTCTTCAGCCTTGTTCAGGGTCTTTGGTTCCTGGCCTATCCCCATTCCCACGTTCCTCCTCTTCCTCCTTCCCCATAAGAACTCCACTCCCCTTCCCCACTATCTTGGGATTTTACTGACTAACGAAGCAGAAATAATGTCTAAGGTTTCCTGAGTGACCGTGTGCTAGGCTGTGTGCTCAGCCCCTTATACGTTGTTCACTGAGTGGTCAGGACCTCTCTCTGGGGTGGACGCTGTCGTTGCCCCTTGGTGGGGAAGGAAGCCAAGACTTGACCTCAGTAGTCTATCTCGGGCCCCACAGTGGGGAAGCAGCAAAGCCATGATTCTCTGTCCTGTCTACCTGCAAGGCTTCTTTCTATTCCATGCCAGTACCTCGCTACTCGCTGGTATTCAAACCCCAAGGAGTCACATTCTCCCACACTTCTTGGACTTGGAAATCCCTCAAAGGGGACTATTTCTAGGATGGAAAGTACTTCTCATCCTAAAGTTTCCCTTTTCATGTTGCAGTCAGTTTTGCTTTCTGGATTATTCAGCACTAGTACAAGGGGGTTCTCATTTGGGTTTTCAGAATACAGATAGGAGAGAAACCAACAAGACTATTTAAATTATCTTCCTGTCAGCTGAGATAGGAAGCAGCTGTTGAGCATTTGAGATTGCATCAATGAAAGATTGGATAGAGTTTATATCAATCTCCTTGACCCTTCGGCCTCTGAAATGAATAAAACTGACTGTGCTCTGGTTTGAAAAACTGAAATGAACCCAGTGGCTTCTTTTTCTTCTTTCCTTTCTTCCTTCCTTCCTTCTTTCTTTCCCTTGTTTGTTTTTGTCTTCTTTTGTTGTTGATGATGTTCTTCTGTTTGGGATCTTGAGAGTCTTGTTGATAAGCTGGTAAAACCTTGGCCCTTCTACCTAGAGTCAGGCACCTGTATTTATTTACACAAATTTTGTCTATGGTCTTTGAAGTTTCTCAGTCCTCTTGAAGACAAAGGTCACAAGGTAAGAATCCCTATAAACACAATCGACATTGAATCAACAGTTTATAAAAGGAGATGCTGCAAGGCCATCAGATGGTCAAGCTCAGGCCTGGGCAGTGGGTACGGTGTGACTCTGGCTTTAAGGCCCTCTTCT
This sequence comes from Kogia breviceps, assembly GCF_026419965.1. NCBI lineage: Eukaryota > Metazoa > Chordata > Mammalia > Artiodactyla > Physeteridae > Kogia > Kogia breviceps. The sequence goes on along the minus strand of NC_081312.1, from coordinate 180,834,858 downwards.
TTCTCTCCCAGCCTTTTGCAAATGCGGCACCACCTCAGACCTGGGTTGCAGAGACCAACCTGTCACTTTGTCCTGGATGGATGGGGTATCAAGCTCTGGGCCACTTGCCAGTGTGGTCTACAGTGTGCTAGACCTGGACCTTTTGCCTCTCACAGGCACATTTAGCTGGCACTCCAGAAATTTCCACAAAGGCCAATTCCTACAGAGTTCCATAAGGGAAGACATTCCCATCAGGGGACGAGAGGAGAAAGCAGAGACTGTCCGTGGACTATACACTGGGAGACAGGCATTTGAAGAACTTTCTTGCCACAGCCTGGAGCCCAGCCCTTCAAGACTGCGGTATTGTTCGGGGGCTTCACCACAAGGTGCTGGTCTACTACAGCCAAAGCACGTCGGAATCAGTGGGCAACCTTTGCTCCCAAGTAACCAAGGAGATGTTCTTCACATCTTTTCCATCAGGCAAGGACAACAGTAAACGCGAAACTCCAAAGGATAAAGAAGTTCAAACAAAACAGTATGCGTCGGTATATTTCCACCATGAAGAATCTATTCTTTCCTCAACAAACCTGTTTAGTGGAATTTATATTTTAACACAAGAGCCATCAAAATTCTGTTCAGATGAGGACATCACTCTGCCTCACAGAGGGTCATTCCACAATATTCTGAGAGTGACATTGGAGTTGGAAGCCCACCACTGCATCTCCTGACAAATCAGAAGGAATTTGGATTGCAGGGTCCTGGAACAGAACTGTACAGTTTATGAGTCTTTCTCTCCTCCAGATAATCTCCAGTGACCAGCCCTGATGACCATGCTTAATAATAGAAGCAGTTACCACTCGGTGGGAATTTTACATCCCCACATTTGGATCAATTTGGATTATCCTCATTAGAGCAGCTAGAAAACCACTCCCTTAACCAGTCTTTGGGCTGCTGCATGGCAAATCCAGGCAGGATACTGAATGCCTGACCATCAAAGCATGAGAGCTGTGAGCACCAAAGGCCTGATCATCACCCTGAGTAAGCAAGTGATTTCCTTTATTGAGTCACGAACCAGAAAGTCTGGAGTCAAGAATCTCATGAAAGAAACAGCAAAGTTGAAAATGACCTCCACCTTAGCATTAACAAATAGTAAAATAATTCTGCCTTTGTCTGTTGGTTTTTTGGCCACACCGTGTGGCTTGCGGGATCTTAGTTCCCCGACCAGGGATTGAACCCAGGCCCACGGCAGTGAAAGCGCAGAGCCCTAACCACTGGACCGCCAGGGAAGTTCCAGTTCTGCCTTTTGTTTTCTTAAAATGTGGTCAAATTAGGCCCCATGGACTCAGCTGATCTGGAAAAAGAGCTTTTCCAAAAACGTTATAGAACAGTTTTGCATGTTGCCGTGTGTCTTTATATACTATTTTTGAAGATTCCTACGAGATAATATAGAAAAGGAAAATCGTGGCCTCTCTTGTGACACCAACAAGCTTTCACCTCCAGGCTTTATGCAGACAAAAGTGTCACAGTTCCTAATCACTGTAGTCACTTTAGCGCAGTGGGGATTGTAAAATTCGATTGTGTCTTAATTTTCATTGCTGTGTTTTATTCCCTTATATGATGACACAATAGGAACATACTACATATTTATCTGTTATACCTCTGATGGGCATTTTGATTGTTTTTATTTTGGAGCTACCATGAATAATGCTGCTATGAAAATCCCTGGGCATGTCCTCTGGTGCTTATATGGACACTTATTTGGGGGGAACTTATTTTTATGGAAAACTTATTTTGTGGGGTGGTACATGCCTAGATGTAAAACTTATTTGCAAATGTTTCCTAACTTTAAATCTCGTTAAATCAAATAACTCAGGTATGAAGATTATAATGTGTTTCCCTTTTGATGCAGAAAACAAATTCATTTATAAATGAATTTATTTTCAGATGAAAATAATTTCAATTAGTCAGAATTTCCATGACAGAAAGTTAATCTGTAACTAAAATGTCGAACTCTTGGAAGTACCGCAGCAAAGCAAGGCTTTTCAGAGAACATCATCAGAAAGGCTTTTTTGAAAAGCGTCACCAGGAAGCCAAGTTTGCTTCCTTGAAAAGCAGCTCTGAAGAATTCAAAGGACAGAAAGAGCTCTGTTTTATCTGGAGAAGGCAGAAGGGTTCCAATTGCCTCATTTCAGCATGAAAACTAAAAAACAAAACGAAAAGAAGCGACTGGAACTCCACATACTTTATGATTTTTTCAAAGCCCTCCTAGTTGCTGTTTCCAAAATTGCATTACGGTCAGATAAGTCCTTTTGCTTTCTCACAAGGGAGTCCTATAATGCCTTTAATTAAGAGGAAGTAAAATAGTTATCTCGCTCTGAAGGCCTGACACATGTTACTTCACAGCCCCAAGAACTATATCTCTGCAGGCTTGTGGATCTGACACCTGGCCGTTCCATCTCTTCACCCCCTGCCTCTTTTGGTCCAGCCACCTTCCCATCAATGTCTCCGTTAAAGGAAGACCTGCGTGAACCACTGTGACCGCTGCAGGCCAGAACTCTCTCCGTATGCCCTCAGTGCCTGTGAAGAATGCATTTCAGAGCAGGTCAGGGAGATGCCTGAGCTGATCTAAGGCCTCTGAGGAGTCCGTAGTTCTGTTAAGAAAGGATGGAAATGAGAGCGCTGCACCTGGAGGTGTTACGTCCGGATCCGGGTCCCTGGGTCCAAGATGGCTGCCAGCAGACAGGCCAAACGAGGCCATGGTCCTCGGGGCCTGTTCTCTCATCTCCAAAACACAGTCAGTCTCAGATGAATCTTACACTCGCCCCAGTTTGAAGAATTGCATCACTCTGTGTTTTTTGCTCCAACATTAATGTCAACTGAATTTCTTTAGTACCATTATTGAGTCTCTCCATTACACAATGGAGATGTTATTAAGATTATCTTATAAATGAATACCAGACATTTTCCAATGAACCCCACCATCACCACCACCCCACACTTTTTAACCAGCTTTGCCTCCTCATAAGAACTCTCTGTTTCGTCCAACAGAAGAATGATTTTCCCTCCGTGACAGGGAACAAGTGATGGTTCCCGAAACTAGAATGTTGAACACACACAAGCCCAGTGTAGCGCTTACATCACTGAGTCTGGAGCCAGAAGGCCTGGGCGCATATTCTGACTCCACCATTGCACTGGCTGTGTGACTGTTAGCAAGTGTCTCTCTGTTCCTGAGTTTTCCCACTGGTAACACTGGGGGTGGCAAAATGATAACCCCTCCTGGGGCCAGAGTGAAGATTAGATAAGTTCATAGTGGTAAGGCAGTTAGCGCAACGACTGGCACAGGGTTTAGATTAGATGGGAGATGGGTAGGTAGGTAGATAGAAACATAGATAGATAGATGAATGGATGGATAGATGTTAGATAAATGATGGATGGATGGATGGATGGGAGAAAGAGGAAGGAAGGAAGGAAGAGAGGGAGGGAAGGAGGAGGAAGGAAGGGAGAGAGAGAAGGAAAGAAAGATAGAAAATGGATGGATGGATAGATGTTAGATAAATGATGGATGGATGGATGGATGGATGGGAGAAAGAGGAAGGAAGGAAGGAAGAGAGGGAGGGAAGGAGGAGGAAGGAAGGGAGAGAGAGAAGGAAAGAAAGATAGAAAATGGATGGATAGATAGATGTTAGATAAATGATGGATGGATGGATGGATGGGAGAAAGAGGAAGGAAGGAAGGAAGAGAGGGAGGGAAGGAGGAGGAAGGAAGGGAGAGAGAGAAGGAAAGAAAGATAGAAAATGGATGGATGGATAGATGTTAGATAAATGATGGATGGATGGATGGATGGGAGAAAGAGGAAGGAAGGAAGGAAGAGAGGGAGGGAAGGAGGAGGAAGGAAGGGAGAGAGAGAAGGAAAGAAAGAAAATGGATGGATAGATAGATGTTAGATAAATGATGGATGGATGGATGGATGGGAGAAAGAAAGGAGGAAGGATCAATCGATAGATAATAAATGGATCGATGATGGATAAATGATGGATAGATGCATGTATGTAAATATGTACAGATGGATGGATGGAAGAAAGAGAGAGGATAGCTTGATCGATAGATTGATAGATAGATTAGTAAACAAGCAATAAGATCTTACTCAGCAACTAGAAATACAAATTCTTAGATGTGAAAGACCTGCCTCACCCATAGTATATATAACATCTACCCCTTTGTGAGCAAAAAGGGTTAGTATTAAATAGCAATACAAGTAAATTGTCTAAGTACAGGTCATGTTCTAGAAAATAGTCTTCTAACAATTCATGAGTCTAAGCATTTCCAGCCACAGGATTAATAGCTGGGTGCTTGCAGCGCATGAAAAAATCACTACAACCTCAATGCAAATCCAATAGAAAACAACAAGCCCAGTAAATATTTAATATGTTTAATTAAGTTAAATTAATTAAATTAATTATTTAGTTTGTTGGCTGCCTTTCTATAACGATTTTTTTTACATGTCCATGACATAACTGGTATCTACACTGTCCCTTTCACAAATGCTCAAGATATGGTGACGTGAAGATCGATATGATTATCATTTTGGTCCAGACACAGCTAGTGGCCTTGAAAGTAAGCGGAAACCTAAACAGAGATGCGCAACAGTAGAAAATAGAGGCCCGTCGTAAATTCAGTGAGGCAGTAGTATCAGCTTTACTGATGGAAGTCAGTGGTCACGAGCCTTTGATCAACAAAGTCACCAGGGAGTCTATAGCTGTACCTAGAGGAGTTGGCGTTCTTGTATATCTCGGCACACAGGGGAAATTCTGAGGACCTTCATTGCCTCTACGCTGCCGATCCTTCATGAGATTCGCTTCTGAGTTTGGTAGATTTGAAATGGAGTGAGTAGCTGGCAAATGTTATCAATTTTATACAGTCCGCATCTGATCAGGTGTCATGGTCCAAAGTCTTTCAAGATTCAACCTTGTCATTGCTTTGCTATCTCTTCTCAAGGGCAAAGGGAAGCTTTACGAAAGAATGCGTTACCCTTTGCTCTGGCTTAGTGTCCTTTTAATGTCCAGTCATCCTAACAGGTGCATTTTGGAGTAGGTAATACAGAGATGCTCAGGGGAGCCATTAATCAAGATGCTCTTAAAATTGCCTTTAAGTGTGGACGTCCGTGGGTACACGGGTCTGACATCCTGCTGCTAATCATTAGTTTATGCCCATGACCAGATGTTCATGAGACACATCTGGACCCATCTGGATCAATGAAGACTTGGTTTAAAGAAAGGGAATTCATGTTAGGGAATTTTTGTGAACCACTATTTTCAATTAATAAAGGAGATTATAAATTGAAATTTAAATGAGATGCCATTTTTCACTCCTCATATTGGCAAGATTCAAAAAGCTAGCTGTGTGGCTGACAGTGTCAGGAATCAGGCACTCTCTGTTTTCTGGGGGGTATAAATTGGCACAAACTCTATGGAGGGTAAAATTTTTTTTAACGTACGTGACCTTTGAGTCAGCAATTCCACCCCTAGAAGTCTACACCCCAAAATGCATTTTCATGTTGTGTTAGTGACACGTTCGAATTCCCACCAATAGGGTGCAGATTAGTGACATATTCCAGACAGTAAAGTACTCCCTGCAGTTGTAAATACTTGTGATATATCTTCTCTATATTGATACCTGTAACATATACAAGTGGTAATATTTTATGCCTCAGTCAGATTAGAACATCTCCAGAGATAGTAAAGGTGCTTGCCTCTAGTACAAACTCAGTGGCTGTAGGTCAGAGACATAAAACAGAGAAACTTTTTCACCTGTTCTCTTGTTCATTTTTAATTTTGTATCATCTGCGTATGTTACCATTCAAAAACCGTTAACAAAAAGTTTCAAAAAAGGGGGACTCAGTCTTGTGCCTAAGAATCAGTTGTTCATTCGCAAGCACATGCGTGGGGAAGAGATTTCATCGTGGTGAGGAGGAGGAGTGCCCAGAGAGCACTGATGTTTCCAGAACACACCTGGAAGGACTTGGGTCAACCAAGAAGCAAAATAAGATCACTGCACTCTCCCTTGGTCTGGCTTTGTCCTTTCTCCACGCTTCTAAAACTGAAGGCAGAGCGTTTATTTCAGCTTCCCTTTTCTGCCTGGCTGATGTTCTCTCCCGTGGGTTGGCATTGAACTTGGGGGAGAGAAGAAACACATAGAGAGGAAGGTGGAGGATGTGTTTGCAGCGATTCACCGATGAACTGTTTCTGCATATCTTTAGTCTGTGTTTTAGTAGCAGTGTGACGATGCATTGAAAACCAGAGATATAATCGCAGATGTTAGAGCTGAATTGTAGCTAACGATCCTCTGGTTTCCAGGCACCAATGCCTGCCTGTAATAAACTCCTCACCAGTCAGCAGCACAGAAAATACAGACAACAGAGGGAGTTCTCCATCCAACTAAATGCCATCCACTTTAGATTCTGAGATGATATCTCTCCTATTTTTTTATTTTGTTTATTGATTTTTTTTTTTTTTTTGGATGTGTTGGGTCTTTGTTGCTGCGCGTGGGCTTTCTCTAGTTGCAGCGAGCCGGAACTACTCTTCGTTGCGGTGCGCGGGCTTCTCGTTGCGGTGGCTTCTCTTGTTGCAGAGCACAGGTTCTAGGCACATGGGCTTCAGTAGTTGTGGCACACGGGCTCAGTAGTTGTGGCACACGGGCTTAGTTGCTCCACAGCATGTGGGATCTTCCCGGACCAGGGCTCGAACCCGTGTCCCCTGCATTGGCAGGCGGATTCTTAACCACTGCACCACCAGGGAAGCCCCCTGTCCTATTTTTGGTGTGTGTTAAAATGTCTTTCCTTTAATAAAATCCCGGCGATGGCAGATGGTGATGGCCTTGTTTTGTTATTTGTTCTTGTTAATGCCCCAACTTAGCGTATAAGATATTGGCAACCCTTGCTTGGTCCTCCCGATGTTTAATTCGATGTGCAAATTGTAGTGTTCCATGATACCCACCGTCTGGAATCCCTTGTCTAGGCTCAGCCCGGATTTAGACACGTGCAGAAACTGAGCCCAAAGAGGCTGCGAGCCTCAGGCCACAGATGAAGGACCCCAGTGTCAATCCTGCCTCAGCTGCAGTAGCACAGCCTCCCTGTGGGGTGAGGGGGAGCCCAGACCTCACCGGTAGCCTCATGAAAACCTAGTTACGGCAAATCCTGGCCGTTGTGAAGCCATCCATGCGATAAAGCTCTCAGATCACTCACTCTCCATCTTCAGCCAAAGGTCCTTCTGTGAAAAGGGGGAAAAGCGATATTAGCCCTTCTAGGGCCGGCCTCGGTGAAGATGTAAGGGCCTGGTCTCTGGAGCAAGGCTGCCAATGTGAGATAAATTCAGGTCATTTCACGTCCTTCTCTCTTCGGGGTTAGCACTTGAGCTAAACTTGAACAGGGATTTGTCAGCTGCATGAGGAACTCAGGTTATTTATTGATTAGGGCTGTGAGTTATGGGTAGAGACCCACCCAAAGCCCACGATCTGATCATCTTCCCCCTCCAACCCCCATGTACTTATTACGAAAATATTTGTCTTGTTGTCTTGTGGAAGCTTCATTTTTCTCAGTGATGGGATTATATCAATCTCATAAGCCTTAAAAGCTAACAGTCAAAAAAAAAAAAAAAAAAAAGCTAACAGTCATCCTCCAATTGCCATTTTTCAGCCAGCTGTACCCAGAGCACTCGTCCAAGTTCAGTGGGTCAGGTGCGGAAAACACAGGGCTCTGCTGGCTGAAGCAGGGAGAAAGCGAAGAGTCAGTCTCTGGATGCTGACCTGACCACCTGCGAGCTCTTGGTTTTTTTTTTAGTTGAAGTATAGTTGACTTACAATGTTGTGTTAGTTTCAGGTGTACAGCAATGTGATTCAGTTATACATGTAGATATATCTATTCTTTTTCAGATTCTTTTCCCTACAGGTTATTTTAAAAGACTGAGCAGAGTTCCCTGTGCTATACAGTAGGTCCTTGTTGGTTATCTGTTTTACATATAGTAGTTTATATATGTTAATCCCAAACTCCTAATTTATCCTCCCCCCCTTCCCATTTGGTAACCATAAGTTTGTTTTCTATGTCTGTGGATCTATTTCTGTTTTGTGTATAAGTTCATGTGTATTTTTTTTTAGATCCCACATATAAGTGATATCATAGGGTATTTGTCTTTCTCTGTCTGGCTTACTTAGTATGATAATCTCTAGGTCCATCCTTGTTGCTGCAAGTAGAACCATTTCCTCCTTTTTTATGGCTGAGTAGTATTCCACTGTATATATACACAACATCTTCTTTATCCATTCATCTGTCGATGGGCATTTAGGTTGCTTCCATGTCTTGGCTATTGTAAATAGTGCCGCAGTGAACATTGGGGTGCGTGTATCTTTTCAAATTAGAGTTTTCTCCAGATATATGCCCAGGATCACCGGGTGACTCTATTTGTAGTTTCTTAAGGAACCTCCATACTGTTCTCCATAGTGGTTGTATCAATTTATATTCCCACCAACAGTGTAGGAGGGTTCCTTTTTCTCCACACCCTCTCCAGCAGTTATTGTTTGTAGACTTTTTGATAATGGCCATTCTGACCAGTGTGAGGTGATACTTCATTGTGAACTCTTAAGAGAGCTACACTCACAGGAGGCCAGCCTGCCACAGCTGTAACAGCCGTTTGGGCTGCTATAACAAAATACCGTAGGACCGGGTGGCTTTTGAGCAAGAGAAATGTATTTCTCACAGTTTTGGAAGCTGGAAAGTCCAAGGTCAAGGTGCCGGCAGATTCAGGGTCTGATGAGAACCTGTTTCCTGGTTCATAGTCCTATTACTTCCCGGTTTGTAGATGACTATCTTCTAGCTATAACCTCACGTGGCAGAAGGAAGGGGCAAGGGAGCTCTCTGGGTTTCTTTTCTAAGGGCACTAATCCCATTCACAAGGGCCCCCCCCATGACCTAGTCACTTCCCAGAGCCTCCAGCTCCAAATACCACCGCACTGGGGATTAGGTCTTCTACTTATGCATTTGGTGGGGACACAAACATTCAGCTCGTAGCAAGTAGTTCACATGCCCACGGCATCTCACCTTAGACTAGCTCAAAGTGCTTTATCGGGTTCATGTTCAAAACAACCCTGGAAGGCATGGAAATCTTTAACTCCTGTGCCACTTGAACAGATGAGAAAGAGTTATCAAAAGTGCCTGGGAAAGATTTGGGAGGCTATGGTAAGGATCTGTGCTTCCACAGCCTGCATTTGAACTCCAGTAATCAAGGTGCCCTGGAAGGTGCAGGTGGTGGAGCTGGGGTGATTATCCTTGGTGAATTCCCAAGATGCCCTGCTGGGGGTGAGCTCAGAAGCTCTACAAGCCTCTTTTAATCCCAGTGGTAGAGCAAGTGACAGGTGTCGAGACTGAAAGAAATCAGACGAGTATTTGTGCGTTCTCTCCATTATCGGCCCAGAGCACCACTGCGTGTGCCTGACACGAGTTGCACAGCCTGTTAATTTTGAAAGTGTTGAAATTCATCCTTGTGAATGGGCAGGGGATGCAGGTGGGAGAGGCAAGGCCAGAGTTGGGTAGGGAGGACAGATGTGGAGGAATAGAGCCTTTGTACTTGGCAGGGAGGCTGTCAAAATCGAAAAGGCATGGTGAGTAGGGAGGACAAGGTTGCTTGTGTAAGCCCTGTGACACAAACATGGGAGGAATCAGGCAGACCCTGCGGGCATGGTCTGCTGATAGATACCACGGCCTGGAGCCGCCGCAGTGCCAGCCTGCCAGGGGCTCTATACAGGCAAACCTTTTTTTTTTTTTTTTTTTTTAAATAGATCTTTATTGAAGTGTTTGTCCTCCGAGAGACAGCTCAAGCAGACAGGCGAGCCTTTATTACTAGACCCAGACAGGCAACTGTCTGTAGGGCCATCAGAAGAGCCTGTTTTACTTAAACATGCATATCCTTAAAAACCCTCTCGTTCTAGTTTTAAGGCAAGGCAGAAGCTTGACAGACAAGTATATCAATAGGATAGTGATATCAGTTGCTTTTACATGTATCACTGGGAGTTTTTTGCACTATAAACTGGTCTTATGGGATATAACTGAGTGATCAAAATAAGAGCCAGTGGTTTTGCTTTTTAAAAAAAAAAATCTCAGTAAATATTTCATCACTTTCAAATCACTGCTCACACACCAATCGAGGCACTGAAAGGGTTAACTAGATTATCTTAGTGACCAATTCTGATCGACTGCACGGGGGTCTGATCCACTGCTTTGTAGTTGACCCTCAAAGGGTTTTTTGTTGAGTAGAAATTCCCTGCAGTAGAGTGAACAGAGAGAACTTTCCAGAAAAACATCTTTGCGTATTCAATTGCTTACTGCATTGGGCTTGCACACCATTGTACGTAATAGAGATTGTTTGATATGACTTGAACCGTGATCTCTTTGAACTGAGGACCTCACCTCTGCAGAGTGTTCACAATTTGTTTTCAGGGCTGCGGAATAACATAGTTCTTTCTCTCTAGAAGGCTGGTTTGCCCACAGCTTACCTAGGGAGGATGGAAGGGAGACTGGCTTCACGTCTGTACAGGGAATCCAGCCAATCCCTGCCTTCCAAAGATTTCCCTTTCATCTGCGTCCTGTCAGCAAAATATTGAGACTGCTGGAGGAGGTTTTTCATGGACTTGGGAGCAGGAAATGGTCAATGAGATTGAAACAGAATGAAACTCGAAATTTAAAAACGTACCCACAGGGCTTCCCTGGTGGCGCAGTGGTTGAGAGTCCGCCTGCCGATGCAGGAGACACGGGTTTGTGCCCCGGTCCGGGAAGATCCCACATGCCGCGGAGCGGCTGGGCCCGTGAGCCATGGCCGCTGAGCCTGTGCATCCGGAGCCTGTGCTCCGCAACGGGAGAGGCCACAACAGTGAGAGGCCCGCGTACCACAAAAACCAAAAAAAAAATAAAATAAAATAAATAAATAAATAAAAACGTACCCACAAAGGTTATTTGAATGTGCAGAGCAGATTCTAGCCATTGCCGACCATAGCAGGTGTGTTGCTGATTAATTGTCCTTAGTTCCAGCACGGTGGTGAGTGTCAGATGCTTCTTAGGTGGCCACTAAGTTTTGATCAATTGTTGGAAGTGTATTTTTTTTTTTTCTAAATGAGATGTGTACCATCAAAGTGATGTCTGTGGGATGGTGTCGGGATCCTGTGCTGCCGATACTGAGATGTTGGCTTCTACCTTCTCAAAGCCAGGGGTCTCTGGGCTCAGACCCCTAGGATCCATCCGTGCCCCCAGCCATGGCCTTGCCAATTATTGCTGCCAATCCCATCCCCGGGTGGCATGCTCTATACCTGACTCACTCTCATTCATTTCCCGTGGGATGGGAGTAACGTCCTTTCTTTTTTATCAATGAGCCCTCTCATCCCCTAAGTCCCGGAGTGAGTGCTCCGCAATAAGGAAGTACGCTCTTCTTTCCCATTCTCAATAAGAAATATAAAATTCCACCGGCGCCTCTGGCCAAGTCTTCCCTAGACTGTAAGTCTTGAACAAAGAGCCGTGTCTTGACCCTCTTAGCAGCAATAGGACTCATCCCAATATCAGGCCCGGTTGCTAAGTAAATATTTGTCAAAAGGATGTGTGAATGAATGAACAAATGAATGTTCAGATTTTATATAAGCATCAATAAAATGTCTCCACAGTTACCAAAACTGTTTATCAATTAGAATATATTTACTAAAAAAAAACTTCCGGGTCTTCCCTGGCGGCACAGTGGTTGAGAGTCCGCCTGCCGATGCAGGGGACACGGGTTCGCGCCCCGGTCCGGGAGGATCCCACGTGCCGGGGGGCGGCTGGGCCCGTGAGCCGTGGCCGCTGCGTCTGCGCGTCCGGAGCCTGTGCTCCGCAACGGGAGAGGCCACAGCAGTGAGAGGCCCGCGTACCGCAAAAAACAAAACAAAACTTCCACGTTTAATCCGCCCAAGCCATCCTTTACCGTATGCTCATATATTGATAAGCACTGATGCCTGCGAGCTTTGCCTTATCATGATGCACCTTCAGCAGTTTCCCCGCCTCAGGACTAGTGTGGCCCTGCTGCCTCCAGGGTACCCAGCTTTCTCCCCTTGGTTCATATCACCCACTAATACCGGAACTCATACCAAATGCCTCTCGTGGTGACATCCACAATCCACTACCTATTTATTTCCTCATTCTCTCTCCAAACTAACTCTCGTGTGGTCATTGTTTCCCCTTTCGAAACTGTTAAGGTGACTTTGTTTCTAAAAAGTAGGGTGTTCTTGATATGTCCTCCTTAGAGCTGTTTCTAAAAAGTAGGGTGTTCTTGATACGTCCTCCTTAGAGCTGTTTCTAAAAAGTAGGGTGTTCTTGATACGTCCTCCTTAGAGCTGTTTCTAAAAAGTAGGATGTTCTTGATACATCCTCCTTAGAGCTGTTTCTAAAAAGTAGGGTGTTCTTGATACGTCCTCCTTAGAGCTGTTTCTAAAAAGTAGGGTGTTCTTGATACGTCCTCCTTAGAGCTGTTTCTAAAAAGTAGGGTGTTCTTGATACGTCCTCCTTAGAGCTGTTTCTAAAAAGTAGGGTGTTCTTGATACGTCCTCCTTAGAGCTGTTTCTAAAAAGTAGGGTGTTCTTGATACGTCCTCCTTAGAGCTGTTTCTAAAAAGTAGGGTGTTCTTGATACGTCCTCCTTAGAGCTGTTTCTAAAAAGTAGAGTGTTCTTGATACGTCCTCCTTAGAGCTGTTTCTAAAAAGTAGGGTGTTCTTGATACGTCCTCCTTAGAGCTGTTTCTAAAAAGTAGGGTGTTCTTGATACGTCCTCCTTAGAGCTGTTTCTAAAAAGTAGGGTGTTCTTGATACGTCCTCCTTAGAGCTCTAGCTCAAGAATATTAACTACTCACACTGCTCAAATTATGCACAGCCTCTTGTCCTGAACTTTGCTCTTTATATTCTAAGAGAAGCCATGCCTTGGACTGACTGTAAAACCATGTAAAGTCATTGCTGGGACTGGGAGACTGGCTGCCTTAAATGAAAAATATTAACTGTTCTGCATTGGCTGATCCCTTGTCTATCCCAGGAAGAGGATTCATGAAATACACCAGTGTATCTTCTTTGAAATTCCAGATTTTTGAAATACTTTGTCCAAAATGAATTCTTAAGGCAAGGGGCTCAAGAAAACCTGATTTTGAAAGCTCTCCTGAGATTCTCAGGAGACCAGAACAGTACTGCATCTGTGTATACATCTCTCCTCTCCAGCAGTCTCCTGGTTATGGCCGACTGTTTACCCATCACTCTCTTACCTGGTAAGAGAAGGTACCTGGCGTTTTGAGTTCCTTCACAACAGCTATAGTTTTAACAAAAGACGGCAACTCCATGGCAAGACATCAGCTAGTGCTGAGTCTTGGCGGCTGACATAGTTTGCTCTGGTCCTCGCCTCCACTGCAGACATGGGAAACACATTAGCTAATAGGGAGGTCTGTGAATATGAGTTTGCCTGTCAGGGAAATATATTTGCTGTACACTCTTGGCTATAGGAGCCATTCATCACCGCAGTGCCGCCCCCTCCCTGGTGCCTCTGCCTAACAAGAGATGCTTGTCATGAAACCCACTCTAATTCCCCTATTAGAGGCTCGAAAATGGAATCGAAGCCATAATTCAAGGAACATTTATGTACAATTTATGACCGACTTGTCTACTCTGAGAGACTCCAAATCTGCTTTATAAATAATATGATGCTTTGTATCGGTTTTTTTCTTGGTCCTTTATTTTATGCTTGCTTTGTGTAAATGTTGCATGCCGAGTGAAGTGGGTCTGCGTCTCCTTTGGGAAAATGAAAATTCATGGGGAGATACTAAATTGGAGAGTTTCAGCTGTTCCCGCTTTAAAGAGGTCTGACAAAAAGGGGTGGGGGGGAGTTTTATTATAGTCCAGAGGGTTTCATATTTTTGTTTCCTTCTCCCTACCATGTGGGCCACCTTCTTCTTTGGCATAGGTATTGACTGTTAAGTGATCATAGCCTGTTTGGAGTCAGAGGCTAGAATTGGCGTGGATTATTCAGTTCCGCAATTATTTAGGGAACAGGACAGAACTCGCTTAGTAGACCGAGACTGTTTTCTGTTAGAACACTCACAAGAAGGATGTGGCCACCGTAGGCTTGACGACCAAGTGTTCCTGAGAGATTTACTCAGGCCTGAAAGCTTGTCCAAAGTAGTGGTCTTTCTTAAGATGTAAGATTTCAGCCTTAAGAGGGAAAGATGTTCTGACAAAGGCTACAGCCTAGCTGGACTTGGAAAACATGATGCTAAGTGAAAGAAGCCAGACGCAAAAGGACTAATATCGCATGATTCCACTTACATGAGGTATCAAGAATCATCAAACCAAGAGAGACAGGAAGTAGCACGGTCGTTGCCAGGGGCTGAGGCCAGGGGGTGGGGAGTTGTTCAATGGGTGTAGAGATTGAGTTCTACAGGATGAAGAGAGCTCTGGAGGTTGGTTACGCAGCAACGTGAATGTACTTAACACTTGCAAACCACACACTTCAACGGCAGCGAAGATGGTCAGTTTCATGCCATGTGTATTTTACCGCAATTAACATCTTTTAAGTTAAAAAAAGAAGGAGACGAAGGCGCTGCAGCAAACTTCAGAAGCAGAAAAGGAGAAACGGCCTTTGCAAGATTGGATTGTCTTTCGCTGGCAGAAGCTTGAGGAGTTGACACAAGAGATTCAATTTTTTTCCGTGATGTTTATCTACTCTTGAAGAGGAGGGGGTGGGGAGGACGTAGGACGGGGGAGAGTCCAAGAATCTAATAATATTCTGAGGAAAAATTTCGTTTCCTTGTTTTCCACAAGACTATGTGCTTTTCTGTCATCGTGTACAGAACAAGGTCTGATGGGTGTTTCACAAAGAGCCATTGATGGCGTGTCTGTGTGAATTGCCCTAGCATTGGTCACAGCCAACTTCTGTAGGACCCACTGCCCCCATTCTACAATACGCTCCAGTGTGTTTGGCCGTTTATGAAAGGTCACAACCGAACTGAGAAATGGGCTGGAGTCAAAAACATGTGGCCCTATAAATATCGGAGTCAAGACGGTTTATTCCATTTTTTTCCCACTCTCCTTACTCACCCCATCTTGCTTTCTCTCTCTCTTTCACCCACCGCCAGGGTTTCCCTGAGTTTCCTACTGCACCTCGGACCGTGAAGCCATCAAGAGCCAGGCAGTAGCTGGATTCTTCACCTGGTGACATCACTTTGTGCCCAGTCTGGGTCCCACAGCATCCTTAATACAGCTTTTTTTTTTTTTTTTTTTTTCAATCCTTTAAGATTTCTGGCTATGAAGCTCCAGCCAGACAGTCTGCGACGCTCTGTTCTCTTTTGAGGGTTTCCGCCTCCCTTAGCAGCAATTCTGCCTTGTGACTAAATTTGTCTTCGCGTGTTCCGAGCAGAAGAGCTTTTGCGAGTTTGGGCCGTCAGTGGGGCCTGACCACCCGTCGGATCATATTCGTTATGACTTTAGCTGCCAAACTGGAGGACTTTGAGGTGACGCTGGAACACCTGCTCATGGATGTGTTTGTAAGTAAAGGCAGACCCTGCTCTGCGCCCCCCCCCACCACCACCCGAGGCTTCCTGTCCCCGTCGCTGAGTCAGATTCCCTTCCACGGTCATCCGATCCCCACCATGCTGTTAATTCCTTCCCCGTGGGCCTTTGGGGGGAGAAAACCGTCAAGTCACTAAGTGCCTGAGCCGTGCGGATTGGTCTATACAGATTACAGGGCAGAGAAGCAGCTTTTTAAACCCAGTAACATGCAGAAGGCGAATGAATGGGGTGAAGAAATAGAACACATTTGCCAGAAGAGACCAAAGCAGTTTCAGAAGGCATTGCCTGGCAGAGTCAGATTCATTTGTAAAGTGAAGTCATCGCTCCTGACAAAAGGGGGAGGGTATACTGAAAAGTCTTGCTTTTCCAGTGGAGGAGGCGGGAGACAGGGTAGCGTGAGAACTCCCATCTCCGGGGCCTGGATCCCGGCCTCTTTTGTAGGTGTTAGGTTACCAAGACTTCCTCAGGAGTTGATTTTATGGGGTGAGGCTGTTCGAGTGAGTCTCTTTTAAAGAAAAAGCAGCTGACGAGGACACTTCTGTGCCTGTGATGAGCTCAGAAACACGATCTTTGAAAAACCCCGGCGTTCATAGCAACCTAAACAACACTGCTACCTCCACGCCGACCACACTCTTTCTCAGTCTTTTCTGGAGGTTTTCTGTCCGTGATAGGTCTGTCTGTTTTGTGTTCTTGGCGGGGGCTTAGGGAACTCCAGACTGTGTGAAACATGCAGGTGGTAACCCAGCTGGGAGGTGTTCTCCTTCCAAGAACAACACCGGCTCTGCCCTGGGCGAGGCAGCTGGGGTAACATTTTGAGGACAGGCCTCTTGAATCTGGAAAAGGCTTTTAGAGGGTTGGCTCTTTCTGTACTATGCATCACTGAGGCCCTTTCAGGAACCTTTCGGGGAATGGTGTGTTTTGGCAGACGTGAAAGTCTGGGGTTTTTTTCTTTATTAATTTATAATTTGTCTTCAAATTGAGGCAACACGATGCTGGCAGGTCTCCCAGAGGGGATCAGCCTTTCCAGGGCCGGGTACCAGGATCTCGGTGACTCGCGCCTGTTCTGACTGTAGGGTCGGGAAGTTATGCCTTAAGAAAGAAAGCTGTCAAGAACGGAGAGGGTCCTTCTGGGTTTCCAGCGATGGGAGGTCCGGGGCCGGCCTCCTCACTTTATCTGAAGTACAGATAGAGACGGGACAGCAGAATGCGGAGTTGCTTCGACAGCTGAGAGCCTCTGCCTGCCGTGGTAGGGGCTGGTGGTGGGTGGCAGCGGCTCTGGGGTCTCGTGGCGGGGGGGTGTCTGCGGCATACCAAAGGCTTGGGGTGAGTTTGGTGTGTGTGGGGGGGAGGAATTAATCCAGAAGCTGTTTTACTTAAATACCACAAAGTCATTAACGCATTGCCCTTCTCTCCTTAACTGCCCCCATCTCTGCGTTCTTTCCCCAATACTTCCACCTCCGTAATCGTGTTTGGAAGCTGCTGGAGGGCACTGCAGTCATACACCCCATCCTTTTCGGTAAACGCAACCCATAATTTCACGGCACCGGTTTAGGTCCTTACTACCTCTCACTTGGACTAACCATCTAATGTTCCCCTGCGTCCAGCGTATCTCCTCCAATTCATCCTACCATTATCGTCTCCAGATCGACCTCCCCACACTATTTTTTTAATTTATAAAAAACACTTTTAGACTGGTTGTTAGATTCACAGATTCACAGCAAAATGGAGCAGAAAGGACAAAGATTTCCCGTATCCCCCCGTCCCCGCACGCTCGATGTGGATATCCCCTGCAAGAGTGGTACATTTGTTACAACTCATGGACCTACACTGACACATCATTATCACAAAAAGTCAGTATTTTACATTAGGGTTCATTCTCGGTGTTGTCTGGACAAGTGTATAATTACATGTATCCACCACCGCTGTATCACACAAGATCGTTTCAGTGCCCTAAACATCCTCTGTGCTCTATCTATTCATCCATCACTCTCCCCTAATGCCTGGCAACCACTAATCTGTTTACTGACTCCATAGTTTTCCCTTTTCCAGAATGTCATATAGTTGGAATCATACAGTATGTATTCTTTTCAGATTGGCATCTTTCACTTAGCCATATGATTTTTACGTTTCCTCCATTTCTTTTCACGGCTTGATAGCTCATTTCTTTTCAGTGCTGAATAATATTCCATTGTATGGATGTACCACAGTTTATTTATTCATTCACCTACTGAAAAACAACTTGTTTGCTTCTAAGTTTTGGCAACTATGAATAAACTTCTGTCAAAATCCATCTGCAGGTTTTTGTGTGGACATAAGTTTCAGTACCTTTGAGGAAATGCCAAGGAGCTTGACTGCTGGATTGTATGGTACGAGAATATTTAGTTTTGCAAGACACGGCCAAATTACCTTCCAAAATGGTCGTGCCATTTTGCATCCCCATTGAATGAGAGCTCCTGTTACTTCACATCCTCACCAACATTTGGTGTTATCAATATTTTGGATTTTGGCCATTCTAATAGGTATGTAGTGGTATCTCATCATTGTCTTAATTTGCATTTCTTTAATGATATATGATTTTGAACATCTTTTCATGTGCTCACTTGCCATCTGTATATCTTCTTTTTTTTAACATCTTTATTGGAGTATAATTGCTCTACAATGTTGTGTTAGTTTCTGCTGTATAACAAAGTGAATCAGCTATACGTTTACATCTATCCCCATATCCCCTCCCTCTTCTGTCTCTCTCCAACCCTCCCTATCCCACCCCTCTAGGTGGTCACAAATCACTTAGCTGATCTCCCTGTGCTATGCAGCTGCTTCCCACTAGCTATCTATTTTACATTTGCTAGTGTATATATGTCAATGCTACTCTCTCACTTCATCCCAGCTTACCCTTCCCCACCCCCGTGTCCTCAAGTCCATACTGTATGTCTGCATCTTTATTCTGTCCTGCCCATAGGTTCATCAGAACCATTTATTTTTTTTAGATTCCATGTATATGTGTTAGCATACGGTATTTGTTTTTCTCCTTCTGACTTACTTCACTCTGTATGACAGACTCGGGGTCCATCCACTTCACTACAAATAACAATTTCGTTTCTTTTTACGGTGGAGTAATATTCCATTGTATATATGTGCCACATCTTCTTTATCCATTCATCTGTCGATGGACACTTAGGTTGCTTCCATGTCCTGGCTATTGTGAATAGTGCTGCAGTGAACATTGTGGTACATGACTCTTTTTGAATTATGGTTTTCTCAGGGTATATGCCCAGTAGCGGGATGGCTGGGTCATATGGTAGTTCCATTTTTAGTTTTTTAGGGAACCTCCATACTGTTCTCCATAGTGGCTGTATCAATTTACATACCCACCAACAGTGCAAGAGGGTTCCCTTTTCTCCACACCCTCTCCAGCATTATTGTTCGTAGATTTTTTTGATGATGGCCATTCTGACTGCTGTGAGGTGATACCTCATTGTAGTTTTGATTTGCGTTTCTCTAATGATTAGTGGTGTTGAGCATCTTTTCATGGGTTTGTTGGTAATCTGTGTATCTTCTTTGGAGAAATGTCTGTTTAGGTCTTCTGCCCATTTTTGGATTAGGTTGTTTGCTTTTTTGATATTGAGCTGCATGAGCTGCTTGTATAATTTGGAGATTAATCCTTTGTCAGTTGCTTCATTTGCAAATACTTTCTCCCATTCTAAGGGTTGTCTTTTCATCTCGTTTTTGGTTTATTTTGCTGTGCAAAAGCTTTGAAGTTTCATTAGGTCCCGTTTGTTTATTTTTGTTTTTATTTCCATTTCCCTAAGAGGTGGGTCAAAAAGGATCTTGCTCTGATTTATGTCATAGAGTGTTCTGCCTATGTTTTCCTCTAAGAGTTTTATAGTGTCTGGCCTTACATATAGGTCTTTAGTCTATTTTGAATTTATTTTTGTGTATAGTGTTATGAAGTGTTCTGATTTCATTCTTTTACATGTAGCTGTCCAGTTTTCCCAGCACCACTTATTGAAGAGGCTGTCTTTTCTGCATTGTATATTCTTGCCTCCTTCATCAAAGATAAGGTGACCATATGTGCATGGGTTTATCTCTGGGCTTTCTATCCTATTCCATTGATCTTTATTTCTGTTTTTGTGCCAGTACCATACTTTCTTGATTACCGTAGCTTTTTAGTATAGTCTGAAGTCAGGGAACCTGATTCCTCTAGCTCCTTTTTTTTTTTCCTCAAGATCACTTTGGCTCTTCAGGATCTTTTGTGTTTCCATGCAAATTGTGAAATTTTTTGTTCTAGTTCTGTGAAAAGTACCATTGGTAGTTTGATAGGGATTGCATTGAATCTGTAGATTGCTTTGGGTAGTATAGTCATTTTCACAGTGTTGATTCTTCCAGTCCAAGTACATGATATATCTCTCCCTCTGTTCATATCGTGTTTAATTTCTTTTATCAGTGTCTTCTAGTTTTCCGCATACAGGACTTTTGTCTCCTTAGGTAGGTTTATTCCTAGGTATTTTATTCTTTTTGTTGCAGTGGTAAATGGGAGTGTTTCCTTAATTTCTCTTTCAGATTTTTCATTGTTAGTGTATGGGAATGCAAGAGATTTCTGTGCATTAATTTTGTATCCTGCTACTTGACCAAATTCATTGATTAGCTCTAGGAGTTTTCTGGTGGCATCTTTAGGATTCTCTATGTATAGTATTATGTCATCTGCAAACAGTGACAGTTTTACTTCTTCTTTTCCTATCTGGAGTCCTTTTATTTCTTCTTCTTCTCTGATTGCTGTGGCTAAAACTTCCAAAACTTTGTTGAATAATAGTGGTGAGAGTGGGCAACCTTGTCTTGTTCCTGATCTTAGAGAATATGGTTTCAGTTTTTCACCATTGAGAACGATGTTGGCTGTGGGTTTGTCATATATGGCCTTTATTATGTTGAGGTAGGTTCCCTCTGTGCCTAGTTTCTGGAGAGTTTTTATCATAAATGGGTGCTGAAGTTTGTCAAAAGCTTTTTCTGCATCTATTGAGATTATCATATGGTTTTTCTCCTTCAGTTTGTTAATATGATGTATCACATTGATTGATTTGCATATATGGAAGAACCCTGCATTCCTGGGATAAACCCCACTTGATCTTGATCATGGTGTATGATCCTTATAATGTGCTGTTGGATTCTGTTTGCTAGTATTTTGTTGAGGATTTTTGTATCTATGTTCATCAGTGATATTGGCCTGTAGTTTTCTTATTTTTTGTGACATCTTTCTCTGGTTTGGGTATCAGGGTGATGGTGGCCTCGTAGAATGGGTTTGGGAGTGTTCCTCCCTCTGCTGTATTTTGGAAGAGTTTGAGAAGGATAGGTGTTAGCTCTTCTCTAAATGTTTGACAGAATTCGCCTGTGAAGCCATCTGCTCCTGGGCTTTTGTTTGTTGGAAGAGTTTTAATCACAGTTTTCAATTTCAGTGCTTGTGATTGGTCTGTTTATATTTTCTATTTCTTCCTGGTTCAGTCTTGGAATGTTATAACTTTCTAAAAATTTGTCCATTTCTTCCAGGTTGTCCATTTTATTGACATAGAGTTGCTTGTAGTAATCTCTCATGATCCTTTCTATTTCTTCAGTGCCAGTTGTTACTTCTCCTTTTTCATTTCTAATTCTGTGGATCTGTGTCTTCTCCCTTTTTTTCTTGATGAGTCTGGCTAATGGTTTATCAATTTTGTTTATCTTCACAAAGAACCAGCTTTTAGTTTTATTGATCTTTGCTATTGTCTCCTTCATTTCTTTTTCATTTATTTCTGACCTGATCTTTATGATTTCTTTCCATCTGCTAACTTTGGGGGTTTTTTGTTCTTCTTTCTCTAATTGCTTAAGTTGTTTATTTGAGCTTTTTCTTGTTTCTTGAGGTAGGATTGTATTGCTATAAACTTCCCTCTTAGAACTGCTTTTGCTGCATCCCATAGGTTTTGGGTTGTCTTGTTTTCATTGTTATTTGTTTCTAGGTATTTTCTGATTTCCTCTTTGATTTCTTCAGTGATCTCTTGGTTATTTAGTAGCGTATTGTTTAGCCTCCATGTGTTTGTGTTTTTTACAGTATTTTTCCTGTAATTGATATCTAGTCTGATAGCATTGTTTTTGGAAAAAATACTTGATATAATTTCAGTTTTCTTTAATTTAACAGGGCTTGATTAGTGACCCAAGATATGATCTATCCTGGAGAATGTTCCATGAGCACTTGAGAAGAAAGTGTATTCTGTTGTTTCGGATAGAATGGCCTATAAATATCACTTAAGTCCATCTTGTTTAATGTGTCATTTAAAGCTTGTGTTCCCTTATTTATTTTCATTTTGGATGATCTGTCCATTGGTGAAATTGGGGTGTTAAAGTCCCCCACTATTATTGTGTTACTGTCGATTTCCCCTTTTACATTTGACTTATGTATTGAGGTGCTCCTATGTTGGGTGTATAAATATTTACAATTGTTATATCTTCTTCTTGGATTGATCCCTTGATCATTATGTAGTATTCTTCTTTGTCTCTTATAATAGTCTTTATTTTAAACTCTATTTTGCACAGGGAGATCAGCTCGGTGCTTTGTGATCAGCTAGAAGGGTGGAATAGGGAGGGTGGGAGGGAGGGAGACAGAAGAGGGAAGAGATATGGGGATATATGTATATGTATAACTGATTCACTTTGTTATAAAGCAGAAACTAACACACCATTGTGAAGCAATTATACTCCAATAAAGATGTTAAGAAAAAAAACCCTCTATTTTATCTGGTATGAGTATTGCTACTCCAGCTTTCTTTTGATTTCCATTTGCATGGAATATCTTTTTCCATCCCCTCACTTTCAGTCTGTATGTGTCCCTAGGTCTGAAGTGGGTCTCTTGTAGACAGCATATATATGGGTCTTATTTTTGTATCCATTCTGTCAGTCTTTGTCTTCTGGTTGGAGCATTTAATCCATTTACATTTAAAGTAATTATCGGTATGTATGTTCTTATTACCATTTTCTTAATTGTTTTGTGTTTGTTTTGGTAGGTCTTTTCCTTCTCTTGTGTTTCCTGCCTGGATAAGTTCCTTTAGCTTTTGTTGTAGAGCTGGTTTGGTGGTGCTGAATTCTCTTAACTTTTGCTTGTCTGTAAAGGTTTTAATTTCTCCATCAAATCCAAATGAGATCCTTACTTGGTAATCTTGGTTGTAGCTTTTTCTCTTTCATCACTTTAAGTATGTCCTGCCAGTCCATCTGGCTTGCAGAGTTTCTGCTGAAAGATGAGCTGTTAAATTTATGGGGATTCCCTTCTATGTTATTTGTTGCTTTTCCGTTGCTACTTTTAATATTTTTCCTTTGTATTTAATTTTTGATAGTTTGATTAATATGTGTCTTGGCGTGTTTCTCCTTGGATTTATCCTGTATGGGACTCTCTGTGCTTCCTGGACTTGATTGACTATTTCCTTTCCCATATTAGGGAAGTTTTCAACTATAATCTCTTCAAATAGTTTCTCAGACCCTTTCTTTTTCTCTTCCTCTTCTGGGACCCCTATAATTCGAATGTTGGTGCATTTAATGTTGTCCCAGAGGTCTCTGAGACTGTCCTCAGTTCTTTTCCTTCTTTTCTCTTTATTCTGCTCTGCGGTAGTTATTTCCACTCACTTATCCGTTCTTCTGTCTCAGTTATTCTGCTATTGATTCCTTCTAGAGAATTCTTAATTTCATCTATTGTGTTGTTCATCATTGTTTGTTTGCTCTTTAGTTCTTCTAGTCCTTGTTAATCGTGTCTTGTATTTTCTCCATTCTATTTCCAAGGTTTTGGATCATCTTTACTATCATTCCTCTGAATCCTTTTTCAGGCAGACTGCCTATTTCCTCTTCATTTGTTTGGTCTGGTGGGTTTTTACCTTGCTCCTTCATCTGCTGCGTGTTTCTTTGTCTTCTAATTTTGCTTAACTTACTGTGTTTGGGGTCTCCTTTTCGCAGGTTGCAGGTTCTTAGTTCCCGTTGTTTTTTGGTGTCTTCCCCCAGTGGGTAAGGTTGGTTCAGTGGGTTGTGTAGGCTTCCTGGTGGAAGGGACTGGTGTCTGTGTTCTGGTGGATGAGGCTGGATCTTGTCTTTCTGATGGGCAGGGCCGCATCCAGTGGTGTGTTTTGGGGTGTCTGTGACTTTATTATGATTTTAGGCAGCCTCTCTGCCGATGGGTGGGGTTGTGTTCCTGTCTTGTTAGTTGTTTGGCACGGGGCATCCAGCACTGGAGCTTGCTGGGTGTTGGGTGGAGCTGGGTCTCAGCGTTGAGGCAGAGATCTCTGGGAGAGCTCTTGCCGTTTGATTTTTTGTGGGGTCAGGAGGTCTGTGGTAGCCCAATGTCCTGAACTCAGCTCTCCCACCTCAGAGGCTCAGGCCTGATACCAGGCTAGAGCACCAAGCCCCTGTCAGCCACACAGCCAGGTACGTGGGGATTTTCTTGCCTTTTGGGAAGTCTGAGGTCTTCTGCCAGCATTCAGTAGGTGTTCTGTAGGAGTTGTTCCACATGTAGATGTATTTCTGTTGTATTTGTGGGGAGGAAGGTGATCTCCACATCTTACTCCTTCTCCATCTTGAAGGTCCCCCTGCAATAGGAGACTCCACTGGAGACACCAACCTCCCTCCGCAAGAGCTAGAGGTGCAGAGGCATTTTTTTCAGAGGGTTTGCAGCTTGCTTTTTTTTTTTCTTTTCCCTTGTGCTTCATCTAGTTTCACTTTTTCACAGGGTGCTTCATGCAGAGGCCTCACACATGGCACTTCAGATCAGAGTGCCTAGTGAGAAATGGCTGTGCTGACACTTCTATATATCTTCTTCGGTGAGGTGTCTGCTCAGGTCCTTTGTCCATCTTTTTTTAATATATAAATTTATTTATTTATTCATTTATTTATTTTTCGCTGTGTTGGGTATTCGTTGCTGTGCATGGGCTTTCTCTAGTTGTGGTGAGCAGGGGCTGCTCTTCGTTGCAGTGCAAGGGCTTCTCACTGCAGTGGCTTCTCTTGTTGTGAAACATGGGCTCTAGGTGCACGGGCTTCAGTAGTTATGGCACGCGGGCTCAGTAGTTGTGGCTCACAGACTCTAGAGCACAGGCTCAGTAGTTGTGGTGCATGGGCTTAGCTGCTCCAAGGCATGTTGGATCCTCTCGGAACAGGGCTCAAACCCATGTTCCCTGCACTGGCAGACAGATTCTTAACGACTGCGCCACCAGGGAAGTCCCCTTTGTCCATCTTAAATCTGGCTGTTTGTTTTCTTATTGTTGTGTTTTAAGAGTTCTTTGTATATTTTGATACCAGTCATTTGTCAGATATGTCTTTTACAAATATTTATTCCCAGTCTATGAAGTTTCTTCTCATTCTCTTAATATTATGTTTTGCAAAGCAGAAGTTTTTCATTTTAATGAAGTCCAGCTTATCAACAATTTCTTTTATGGATCTTACCTTGGTGTTATATCTTAAAAGGTATTACCATATCCAAGGTCATCTAGGTTTTCTCCTATATTATCTTCTTGGAGTTTTATAGTTTCATGTTTTACATCTAAGTCCATAATCCATTTTGAGTTAATTTTGGTGAAGAGTATAAAGTTTGTGCCTAGATTCATTTTCTTGCACGTGGATATCCAGTTGTTCCAACGCCACTTGCTGAAAAGATTGCCTTTGCTCCATTCTGTTACCTTTGCTCCTTTGCCAAAGAACAGTTGGCTTTATTTATGTAGGTCTATTTCTGGACTGTCTATTCTATTACATTGTTCTATTTATCTATTCTTGTACCAATGCCGTACTGCCCTAATTAGTGTAATTTTCTAGTAAGTCTTGAAGTTAGGTAGTGTCAGCTCTCTAACTCTATTTTTTTCCACCAACTAATCTGGTTCTTTTGCCTCTCCATATAAATTTCACAATCAGTTTGTTGATATCCATAAAATAACTGGCTGGGATTTTGACTGAGATTATATTAAACATATAGATCAAGTTGCGAAGAACTGACATTTTGACAATATTGAGCCTTCCTATCCATGAACATGGAATATTTCTCCATTTATTTATTTCTTCTTTGCTACCTCTCATGAGAGTTTTCTCATTTCACTCATATAGATCTTGTACATATTTGGTGAGAATTATACCTAAATTTTTCATCTTAGGGGGTGCTAATATAAATGGTAATGTATTTTTAATTTTAAATTCTACTTTTCCATTGCTGGTATATAGGAAAGCAATTGACTTTTGTATATTAACTTTGTATCTTGCAACCTTCCTATAATCACTTATTAGTTCCAGGAGTATTTTTGTCAATTCTTTCAGATGTTCTACATGGACAATCATGTCATTTGTGAACAAACAAAGATTTATTTCTTCTTTCCAAATCTATATAACTTTTATTTCTTTTTTTTGTCTTACTGTATTAGCCAGGACTTTGTTCAGTAAGATGTTGAAAGGAATGATGAGAAGGACAACCTTGGCTTGTTCCTGGTCTTAGTGGGAAAACTTCATGTTTCCACTAAGTATGATGTTATTTGTAGGTTTTTGAGGGTATTCTTTATCAAGTTAAAGAAGTTTACCTCTAGTCCTAGTTTACTGACAGTTTTCATCATGAATGGGTGTTGGATTTTGTCAAAATCCTTTTCTGCATATACTGATATGATCGTGTGATTTTTCTTCTCTAGCTTTTTGATATGATGAAATACATTAGTTAATTTTTGAACATTGAAACAGCCTGGTATACCTGGGATAAATGCCACTTGCGCATGGTATATATTTCTTTTTATACCTTTTGTATTCAATTTGCTAATACTTTGTTGAGTATTTTTCCATTTATGTTCATGAGAGATATCAGTCTGTAGTTTTCTTTTCTAGCAATATCTTTGTCTGGTTTTGCTATTAGAGCAATGCTGGTTTCATAGAATGATTTAGGAAGTCTTCTCTCTGCTTCCATCTTCTGGAAAAGATTGTAGAGAACTGGTGTACTTTCTTCCATAAATGTTTGGTAGAATTCACCAGTGAATCCATCTACCCTCTGGCTTCTCTCAAGTTTTTTTCTTTATCATACATGCACCCCTATGTTCATACCAGCACTATTTACAATAGCCAAGACATGGAAGCAACCTAAATGTCCATCAACAGATGAATGGATAAAGAAGATGTGGTACATATATACAATGGAATACTACTCAGCCATAAAAAAGAATGAAATAATGCCATTTGTAGCAACATGGATGGACCTAGAGATTATCATAAGTGAAGTAAACCAGAAAGAGAAAAACAAATATCATATGATATCACTTATATGTGGAATCTAAAATATGACACAAGTGAACTTATCTATGAAACAGACTCAGTAGACATAGAGAACAGATTTGTGGTTGCCAAGGGGGAGGGGTGGGGGAGGGAAGGACTGGGAATTTGGGATTATCAGATGCAAACTATTATATATAGGATGGATAAACAGCAAGGTCCTACTGTAGCGCACAGGGAACTATATTCAATATCCTGTAATAAACCATAATGGAAAAGAATATGAAAAAGAATTTTTTTTTAAAAAGATATTTTTCTTTATCTTTGATCTTCTGAAGTTTGACTCTGATATGCCTAGGTGTAGTTTGGTTTCTTGTGGGGTGTGGGATTGTGTGTGTGGTTTTGTGGTGGGGGGTTGGTTTGGGTCTTTTTTAGGTCGGCGGGGGAGGAATTTATCTGGTTTGGTATTCTGTGAGCTTTCTAGATCTGTGGTCTTGTGTCTGACACTGAATTTGGGGAAATTCTCAGTCATTATTTCTTCACACATTGCTTCTGTTTTCTTTCCTCTCTTTCTTCTCCTATTCCCATTATACATATGTTACACATTTTGTAGTTGTCCCACAGTTCTTGGATATTCTATTCTGTTTGGGGTTTTTTTTCCAGTCTTTTTTCTCTTTGCTTTTCAGTTTCAGGAGTTTCTGTTGTCATATCCGCAAGCTCAGAGATTCTTTCCTCAGCAGTGTCCAGTCTACTGATGAAACCGGCAAAGGCAGTTCTTCATTGCTGTCACGGTGTTTTTGATCCCTAGAGTTTCTTTTTGATTCTTTCTTAGAATTTCCATCTCTCTGTTTTTGTTATCTGTCTGTTCCTTCATACAGTCAGCTTTTTCCATTAAGGCCCTTAGGATAAAAGTCACTGTTTTTGTTGTGTTTGTTATTGTTTGTCTGTTTGTTAATTCCTGGTCTGATTTAATTCCAGCATTCCTGCCCTAGCTGACTCTGGCTCTGATGCTTCTTCAGTCTCTTCAAACTGTTTCTCACCTCTGAGGATGCCTTGTAACTTCATGGTGGACATGATGTACTGGGTAAAGAGACGTGTGGGGAATAGGCTTCTAGTAACGTGGTGGTGAGGCCAGCGATGGGGCATTCTACACGCCTACATGAGGTCTCAGTCCTTTAGGAGCCTGTGCCCTTGGACTGTGAACTTCACAGTACTTCTCGGGGATTTTCCCTCCTTTAGGTGAGACAGGATGGGTGGAGGAGGAAGCTGGAGTTGGCATTTCCCTTCCCCCAAGTAGATTATACTCTGATACAACCTCAACGGTTCATGCTCTGGTGAACTATTTTCTTCTTCTTGAGAACAGAATGCTCTGATGTATCTCCACATACGCAACCCTAAAGCATACCGAGAATGCGTTTCAACGTCACACGGACTTGGGGTCTCAACCCCAGGTTGGCAAGCATTTAATCTTTCTGAGCTCTGATTTCCTTGTCAATAAAGTGTAGGTAATACTACCCGGGTTACAGGACCACAGTGAACGTTTAAAGAGGTCATTTAGAGCCAGTGCCCAGGGCCATGCTCGATGCAGAGGAGGCACCGGGCAAGTTAGTCTTCTTCCCTTTGCCTTCCCCTGGAAAAGGCGTTGGTTTTAAGCCCCTAACCATAAAAAGTACTTTCCCATTTCTTCACCCTTAAAGCTCTCTCTCACGCTCACCACCTAACCTTCCCCTTTGAATGATCAGGGATCTGGGTCCTGTCGAGGCACAGCACTGGCTCCCTGCCTCAACCAGACCTGCCTGTGGCCGTTTCTCCTGCCTGCTTGCAGAATGGCAGGAGGCGCCCGGTCCGGAACTCATGCAGCAGCCGGCAGGGGGATGGAGCACCGGGCGTGGGCTGTGCTTGGCTTCTGTTCTCCGGCTGGGCTCCCCTGGTGGGGCCATTTAGCAAGGGGACCTGGGCCTCCACCTCCCAGAAGAGAGCCAGGGAGGGTTCGACATCCCACAGGGCTTAGGAGGCTAAGAACCCATGTAAGAATGAGGGGACGTGACATCGACAGCCCGGCGTCCCCGCTCTCCGCCTTCCGAGGGACTACAGGCGTTCCTACGTGCGTCTGATTGTCTAGAAGGAATACTTCCTTTCGAGTGCCGTTAGCCTTGGGTTTGCGCCGTAGCTCGCTAGACGGTCATCTCACTATCTCAAGAACAGCTGTTTCCATACTGACACTTCCTTTCCAGGATTATGAAGGGCCGCCGGGGGCTTCGTGGGAACGCGGGGCTTCTGCAAGATGAGATAAAAGGAGCACGTCAGGCCTGGCCTTTTGTAATTACTCGTCAGCAGTCCGGGGCCCTCGTAGCCGCGATGCTGCCAGGTTCACGGGCGAAAATAACACACACACACGTGTGTGCACACGAGTGTGCACACACACAGCACCGCACTGAAGTAGAGAGCTCAGGAGGCGGCATCAGGACCTCCCTGGCCGCCCAGTGGGTAAGACTCGGCGCTTCCACTGCAGGGGGCACCCTTTTGATCCCCGGTCGGGGAACTAAGATCCCGCAGGCCACGTGGCGTAGACAAGGAAAAAATGGTGTGATCAGTCAAAAGCATGAATGGCCCCTCAGGACTGGTTCCAGAGTGGATGGCAGTGCCCTTGCTGATGTATTTGTCTTTCTCCTTTTGTCCGTCCAGCCTCATCTTGTTTCAAAGGGTTTAAGGTGCTCCTGTCCAAGGTATAGTTTAAAGGCTGGGCGTTCAGCAGCTATTTCAATAGCAGATCTGTGGACGGAGAGCCCTGTAACACACACTGGAGGAAAAGAAACCAGACGAAGTGAAGCAGGTCTCCTGAAACATTTACTTGTTGGATTAAGTAACCCAGTATCTGGACTCAGATCTGTCCATTCAGAAAGAGGCCAGGAGCCCCAGGTCTCCGTCCACAGCCCGGCGTCTGCTACCTGCATTCCATGCACACCTTCTCAGGGCCGTAGGTGCCCTTCTAATTACCACCCATTTTGCTCCCAGGCCTCATGTGGCTCAAACTGCCTTGAACATTGTTCCTTCTCTTTACAGTTTCTCGTTTTTATCAAAATCATACGTGTATGTGGCAATTTTCGTAACGTTTTAAAGTTGAAGAGTACCAGAAAACGTATAAAGGAAAACACCGGACTCCATTTCCCTTCTTTCCATCTCTAAGTCCCTCCACAGGGGCACTCATAGACTTTCAACTGTTGCTTCAGATTTCACAGCCATCTGTTTATACTGTGGTTTCTTTTGTTTATTTTTTAATACATTTATTTATTTATGGCTGCACTGGGTCTTTGTTTCTGCGCACAGCCTTCTCACTGCGGTGGCTTCTCTTGTTGCGGAGCGGGGGCTCGAGGCGCACGGGCTTCAGTCATTGCGGCACGTGGGCTTGGTAGTTGTGGCGCGCAGGCTCTAGAGTTCAGGCTCAGTACTTGTGGTGCGCAGGCTCTAGAGTGCAGGCTCAGTACTTGTGGCGCAAGGGCTTAGTTGTTCCGAGGCATGTGGGATCTTCCCGGACCAGGGCTCGAACCCATGTCCCCTACACTGGTAGGTGGATTCTTAACCACCACACCACCAGGGAAGTCCCTATATTGTGATTTCTTTCCTTTTTTTTTTTTTTCTTTTTGTGGTACGCTGGCCTCTCACTGTCGTGGCCTCTCCCGTTGCGGAGCACAGGCTCCGGACACGCAGGCTCAGTGGCCACGGCTCACGGGCCCAGCCGCTCCGTGGCACGTGAGATCCTCCCGGACCGGGGCGCGAACCCGCGTCCCCTGCATCGGCAGGCGGACTCCCAACCACTGCGCCACCAGGGAAGCCCTGTGATTTCTTAATTACTCAATTTTTGGTATTTTATGCTGCCAGCCTGGAAGATGAGGCTTAAAATTTACTTCCATTGTACTCCACGTCCCTACCGGCACACACATATCTCTTCTCTACTATCTTTTCAATATATCTATATCACAGTTTAAATCAAAATTAAGTTTTATTGTGACTACCAGGATATTGTTTACAGCTGAGGACAGTTGGATAGTATCATTGTATATCCTGGATTTTCCGACTTTATGTTTTTCCAGGAATTAACAATTGCCTTTTGTTCCATTGTTTGCTTACTTAACACTCTCTTGTACCCGTCAAGCCTTTTTCTCTGCGATCTTCAATAGAGCTGTGTCTCTCCTCTCAACTTGGCAAACTCATTAGACCCTCAACCTATTCCTTTTTTCTTTGTTTTTTGGAGGCATCCTTCCTGGATCCCTCCATCCTCCTGCACCAATTGGACTAGCTCTGTAAGTCTCTTGTACCACTGTCTTCTTGAGGCTCCTTTTTCCCAACACTCTGGGAACTCCCTTTGCACCAGTCCTGTGACCTGCTCTCCTTTTCTTGGAACTCATGTTCCCCTCTTTGTAGGTTTAGCTTTCTTTTGCTGGAGATTGTCTTCCAGTAGGCTCCTAAGAAAAGGTGCCTGATTCGTGTTCTTGCATGTCTGCCCTCACACTTGACTAATAACTTGTCTAGTGGTTATTTGTCTGCTCTTGAAATCCAGACCTACATGTCCAGGCTTGACTCCCCTCTTCAGTTCCAGGTCAAAATGTTCAGGCACCAGAAATTCTGTCCGTTCAGAGCTACACGTTATCATCTCCGCAAAGGTCCCCCTTCTCCTGTGTGCTTATCTTAACTAAATAGGACCGTCCTTCCTTTAGTCCCTCAGGAAACAGGAACACTATTCGTCCTTCCAGCATTTATAACTCACCAACATCTTGTATTCAACCTCTCACCACCATCCTAGTTCTGGACTTAATCATCCCTCATTTGGACAATTGCAGTGACATTGTAACTGCTCTTCTTGTCTCTATACACCTCGGCTCTCCATTCTACACTTCATCCTTTATCACTCAAGTTCAAAATATTCAGGAAGATAGTGTCCCTCCCTTTCCAAAAGTAACTTTTAATGATTCCCCCTTGCAAATAGAATAAGATCTAAAAGATATTCTTCTGTAGTATGAACGTCAGAATCTGGTCTCATTGTCATTTCTGACCACCCTCGTTGTTACACATGTGATTCCACTGTCTCGTTCAAGTTTCACAATAGTCTTGTTATCTGTATTCATGCTACCGAGGTTTGAAGTTCAAATAGAATGGAGCGCCCCAAGCAAACAGTAACAGAATCTCTTACCCATCCTCATTTACATCTAAGGGTTTGCCCATTGCAGGTATTTTGCCCATTTTGGCCATGATCTGATATTGGGAAACCCTTTGGCATTTTGACTTATGGGACCCCTCTAGGGCACACTTTAAGATAAGGCATATTCCTACTATATGAGACTTCTGGACACCCATCTTCCTAGCAGATTCAAATGCTTTCTTTCCTCTCCTTGGGAAAATACGGACCATGTGGCTCATTCCAGAGACCCCTGGGCAAATGGACAGTTACCCTTGCAAATGACGTGTTCCTGGACACAGGAAAGAAAGCAATCTGATGGCCAAAATGAAAACCACCCTTTTTTGCAGCATCAGAGGGATCAGTTAAACCAAGATGAACCATTCTCCTATTGAAGAAAATTACATGTTAAATTTATCCTCCTGGAAAAAGGAAGCATGGAAATTAGAAGCAGATTTAAGAGTTGGTCATTTACCACCCAATGCTTAACTGAAATTTGAGAGCTAAAAAAAAAAAAAAAAAAAAAAAATCAAAAGTCAACATCCATTGACTGTTTGGAAGTGTACTACATATATGTATTAAGCTAATCCTGGGTAGTCAATACCACAGATAAGGACATTATTTATTTGTCCATTCTAGGTGCAATTACACAGTTTAACCAATGCAAACAGCACTTCATAAATATAGCAAATCAATGCTATTTATCAAAATCCATCCATAACCGATAGCACATGAAAAAGGGCTTTGCAAATGGCCTCGGAAGCCAATCTACACTGCCAGCCCCACACAGGTCAGGCTACTTCCTGCCTAATCACACAGGCATCCCAGCAATCTTATTGATTCCTCAGGACCTGGCCACGACATCACTCCTAATAGCACATGCAATGAGCCATTACCACCGTGAGGAAGAGCCGTCATCCCAGGCTGCAGCCATTGATTGCCTGACTTAGCCTCAAGCTGGGAAGGGCAGGTGAAGCTCTGATGGGGGCAAATCATACCCGGGTCACATGTGAAGAGTTGAGTAATCCCACCACCATGCTGATTGGCCTGTTATTTGATGTACATGAAGCAAGGGCTGCTAAGACAGAACATGGACGGATCTTCCTCATAGGCCATTGATACTGTCCACTTGACATCCTCTTTGGCTTGATCGTTGCCATAAAGATTGAAGGAGATTCTTGGATGCCTGGTTAGTACACAGGGTTTCCATCAGCACAGGCTACATCTTCTTCCCTGTCTTGGGAGAGGGTGAAATCTGGTTTCCTTTGTGATGGGATATGTGTGTTTTTGAGTTGATGGCGATAGAGGGTCTTATTCTGGGCTAAATTCTCTACTCAAATGAAACATCCTCAAGAGGGAGTTTTCAAAGGTCAGAGAAGAAGTCTCTTTACCCCTCCCCCCCCCAAAAAAAAATGGGACTTAGCTGCATGGCCTTTAGGGAATTCGGATGGATGAAACATGGCCATCATAGCAGGCTATGTATGAAGAGGGGGAGAGGTAGATGGTGAGGTCCAGTAAGGCTGTTGTGGTGACACAGTTAACAGGAGAACTCTCTCTCTGTGTGTGTGTGTGTGTGTGTGTGTGTGTGTGTGTGTGTGTGTGTGTGTGATTTACAAAGAACTTTCACAAACATGATTTCATTTCCTCCTGTGGGGTAGGTAGGTGTGCAGTAACCTTCCAGGTGCCAACTCAGGTATAAGGCCAGCGTCCTTTCACTCCCCCATCACAGAGAGGAGCTGAGTTTCGGGAACAAAAGAGTCTTCCAATAAGCAAAAGTTCTCTTGTGTCCTCAGTCCTTGGCCCAGCACCTGATACACATAGCCAGCTAGGAGAGTGTAACAGTTCACGGACTCTGAGGCTGCTTCCAGGGGGCCTCGGACAGGTGACTTCAAGGCTCCCTGCCTCCGTCTCTTCATCCGGGGAAAACAAGATTATCTATTTGATAAGGTCTTGTGAGAAGTAAACGAATGACCGTACTTTTAAAAACCTTCAGAAGAGTGCCTGTAATAGAATGTGCTGGGTAAGGGGGTTGCCATTATGTCATTAGTCACTCAGTCAAATAATTGTTGAACGAAGGATGTGCAGCCCAAGCAATGAGAAGAAATGACAACGTTGGTGTAGACAAGGCCAAGGCCAGTGTGGAGCTTGGTATGGAATACAAGAAGACCACAGACAGTATCATCTCAGAACCAAATAGTAAACTCCTCCTCATCCACCAAACCTTTTCCCAGCAAGGATAATTGGGAGTCAAACTGAAGGATTCAGATTAAGCTTCATTTATTCCCTTTGCCAGGCTGGTCATGGAGGAGAACTGTTCAATGAAGCCCAGGGCAGGGCCCAACTAGGCCAAGGAAGCTTGAAACAGAAAGAGAGAGAGAAATAGGGGAGGAAAAATTCATCTGCCTACCCAAGCTCCCTACAATTTTACCTACTGTTCCTTCCAAATGCCGTGGCAGGAGGGAAAGTCTGTCCGAAGATGGGAAATGCCAACCGTGCATAGAATCAGTGCAAACCTTAAGTTCCAACCGAGAGAAACCTGAACTGTCCTGCACGGGGACCTGTCAATAATCCCGCAGGCCCTGGGCACGTGAGGTCCGGGGACACCAGTGTTGCTCCACGTTTCGTTCGTAGGGATATTGGGTTTCGTGTTTGGCCTAAATTCCAGCCATTTTCAAACAGAAAATTACGGCTGTCAGCAGTATTTCTGTTTGCACAGCCTCAGTCACAGCTTTACTCTAATAAGACGTGACATGAATCACGCAGGCTAGCTGAGTTAGGAGCTAATGGAAATGGTGCTGGAATGTTGAAGAAAGACAGAGCTTCCCTCCCTCCTGCTGGAGGCATTTTCCAAATTGGTTAGGAATGTGTTGTCTTCACGTGCGCGTTTGGGTCAATCTCTGCCTGTTTCCTCTCTCATCCGTTTTACATGACAGTCCTTAAAAACTCCAAATGTCATTCAAGGCTCCAGCTCAGGGCCGGTGTGGGGTGATGCCGGGGGTGGGGCAGGTAGGAGAGGTCAGGGCAGGAAAGTCTCTCTCTGGGACTGGCAGGGTATTTAAACCCCATCTTGTCCTTGCAGGGTGCCTGTGGGTTCTTTGAAGACCCTGCCCCGACCCCTTTCTCACTGCTGGGGGATTTCTCACCGGGGTTCCCAGGTACAGGTGATATGCCTCTTACTATCCTCGAACCCAGTGCCAGTGTGTCGGGGGCGAGCGGTCCCCACACCGACGATTCTCCAGCACCAGCCGGCTGTCTTACAGTTCAGCTCGGTTCTGACGCTGTCTGCCTGAACACGGCATTGGATGCCCCAGGTTGAGGGCTCAGTCCTACAAGACTGCCTTGCCCCGACTTCAGGCGCCAGCCGCAAGTCCAGGGTATCACCTGAGCTTCTGACCAGATGGCCACAAGTCAGACCCCCTTTGGGGGTTTGCTTCCTTTGCTAGAGTAACTCCCAGAACTCAGAAACATTTCAGTTACTAAATTTCCGGTTGATTATTAATGGATATAACTCGGGAACAGGCAGATGGAAGAGAAGCATGGAGCAAAGGTGTGAGTGCACCCGTCTCCCCCAAATCTCCAGGCCGGAAGCTCTCCAAACCCCAGACTCTTGGGATCTTTAGGGAGGCTTCCTTACACGGGCGTGATGGATTACATCATCGGCCACTGGAGACTGATTCAACCTCCAGCCCCTCTCCCCTCCCCAGAGGTCAGTGGGGGGGGGGGGGACTGGAAGCTCCAGCTCTGCAGTCGCAGGCTTGCTTCCTCCGCACCAAGCCGCATCCCCAGGTGTCCTCACCCGTGAACATAACAAAAGGCACCAGTGAGGAAATGACGAGGGTTTTAAGAGCTCTGTGCCAGGAAAGGGGACTAAGACCAATTGTGTAATTTTGGTTACAGATCACAATATTCTACCCTCTCCCAGCTGCTCATGTGAGGTCCTCGCCCCCAGCCTCTGTCAGCCGCCCTCCACGCAGCACGCCGCGCGCCTAGGATGAACCTAGGATGGGCTTAGCCTCCCCCGCTTTGCTGCCAGCGGCTGCGTCCCTTGGTCCCTGTCCCTGTAACCCTCCCCGCGGGCACCTCGCAGCCCCTCTCCCCGGGCCTGAGGCGAGGGGCCAGCGGCGCCCCCTCCTGCCCCTCGCCCCCGCCGGGACAGCCTGCAGGGCGAGGGCCCCCGAGGGCTTCGGAGCCTCCCTCGCCAGCCCCGGAGTAGGCGTCGGCGAAGCTGGCCCCCGCCGCCTCGAAACCGCCAGTAAAACCGAGAAAGAGCCCTTTCACATCCTGCTCAACTGACAGCAAATAGGGGCTTGAGATGGACTTTAGGAGCAGCATCTCATCTGTCTGCTTTCCGCTGTCTTCACTTCCCTAATACGAGCCATATTCCGCCTTTCACCGGAGGAAGGACGAAGACGAACGGAAAGGCCCGAGAGGACCTTCTCCAGGTTGATCCTGGCCTTCTTTCCCGAAGGGCGCTGCAGCTCACCCCCCCCCCAACGCTCCTCAGCGCGCTGCCCTTTGACCCTGACCCCAGGCTCCCAGGGACCTCAGGCTGCCCTCTGACCCGGGAGCCTCGTTATGGCCCCCCTCCTCCCCCTGCTGCGTGCCCTCAGTCACCCCCCCCGGCCGACACCTCTGTGTCCCATAAGCCCTTCTCACGTTCTGCGCAGTGACCACAGTCGGGCAGTGCCAGCGAGCGGGCTGGTGCCGGTGGGTCACGGGTGTGCGGGGAGACAGGCGTCCACGTGGACCTGCCCAGGGCCGAAGAGATTAGCCTCCCCGGTGGTCGCCGCAGGCCCTGGGCCAGCAGCTGGAATGAGCATTCGGTTCTGGTAGGTCAGGCTCCCTCCGGGCAGGAGGGCGCGACGACCGGTCCCCATTTCTGTGGCCAGTGTCCTCCCAGGAGGCCACCCGCCTTCCCCGGGGCTGCCCAGCAGGCGCCAGCACGGTCGGACCTCCGACACGGGGGTCCCCGCTCGCAGCCGTGCACACACCACCCCGGGGAACCTTCCCTCTCCTGCTTCCCACCAGCACTGGCGTCAGCAGAGGCTGCCCCCCGACAAGCCATCACCCCCAGCCCGCTCTTTCCCCTCCTGCTCTCCCTGACCGTTTGATTGGATACATCTTGCTCTGGTGCGTCAAGACCATTGATTCTCCCGAAGCATGGCTCCATCGATTGCTAGGCATTTGCCTTCCAGGGTTTGGATGTGAACACTTTCGCTGAGACTGGAAGGAAATATTCAAAACGAACGAATACAGAGCTTCACCGGGGACTTCCCCGGCGGTCCAGTGGTTGAAGGCTTCGCCTTCCAACGCAGGGGGTGTGGGTTCGATCCCCGGTTGGGGAACTAAGATGCCGCGTGTCTTGTGGCCGAAAGACCGAAACATAAAACGGAAGCGATATTGTAACAAATTCAGTAAAGACTTTAAAAATGGTCCACATTAGGAAAAAAAAAATCGTTAAAGAAAAAGCTCCACCAGCCTTGAGTGGGTGCTGGCCTGCCCGAGGCATGGGAAGCAGCAGCTTCAGGGACTCCAGAACAGAGGTGCGTCTTCCCACGCCATCTCCCAGCAGCCTTCATTGGCACCCCGACCCGGCAGCCTCCTCCCCGCCTGTCCCGTGCCCATCAGGCTATTCCCTTGACGCACAGGGAACCCTGACCTCCAGCAGCCTGGTGGAAACATGCTCTCTCTAAGTAATACACTCCCTCGCCGCTCTCCACAGGGGATTGGGTCCAGGACCCCTGCGGATGCCAACACCTGTAGATGCTCAAGTGCCTGAGAGCTGGCCCTCCGTATCTGCAGGTTCCACCTCTGCAGGTTCACCCAACAAGGGATCGAAACCTATATCCACGGTTGGTTGAATCTGTGGATGCGGAACCCACGGATGGGGAGGACTGGCTCCACTCCAAAGGCTGAGCTCCAAGGGACGTCAAAGCAGCGGTTCCAGCACTGCTCAATATGACGCCATCTCCTGTATTGAAATTCTCTCTCTTTCAAAGACAGTGGTCTTTCCATTTCTCTGATGGGCCCCATGGATACATCTCCGTTCTAAATTTCCAAAGTGCTGTAATCTGATAAAGTCCTCAGTGGCAGGTGAGAGTATAAGGGACCAAGTCAGGCCCTGAAGTCACCCAGATTGACTTTGGTTTTCATCTTAGCTCTGACAGTTCTAACTGTGCTACCTTGGTCAACTTATTAACCCTCCCTGGGCCCCGGTTTCATCCCTTATAAAACATGGATAATGGAGCTTCATTCCACCGTGGAGTTAGCCCTTGCTGACCTTCCAGCATGTTGCCTGGCAACTGCTGGGTACTCAGTAAGCCTAAGTTACCCTCGCCTCTCCTAAAGCGGTCCTATCCGCTAAGGGATGGGTGCATGTCCCCTCCCAAGAAACATGCTTGTATTGTAACAGTGTAACAAGGGTCTTCTGGAGGTAAATAGTTTAGACTCGGTAATCGATTGAAAATGTGTAAATCTCAAACACCCACAGCAAGACCATCAGAAAGATCATTTTGCCCAAGCTGGACTTTGGGAGCCTTCACACCTCTCTGAGGAGGTGTCCACCGACTCTGTGGGGACTGGGGAGGGCTCTCTATTAGCTGGGAGGAGGCGCCAGTGCTGATATGAGAAATGATCCTGGTCTCCACACCCCCAGGGTAGGGAATGGGGGTAGAATGTGTGGGAGTCCGGCCAACGCTTATTTTTGTTTCCATTAACATTCTCTTCTATATGTATTTTAACTTTAATCAAAGGCATATGTTTTTGTTTTATTTGCACTTAGTTCATCAAAGTGTCCCTTATGATCTGGAGCCTTGAGCTCTTCAGCGCGACTCTCATTAATACCCCTGGGAAACAGGAAGTTGCATTTAGTCAAATATAAATAAATCCAGCTCCCAGGGGCTTTGCCCTGGCCTGGGTCAGGAAAGAGACGGTGACTTCTCAGTTGATCTGACCCATGGCCCCCTCTCAGACTGCACTTGCAAACAGAATCCCAGAGCTGTGGACAGATAAGGGTTTAGAAAATGTGCCTATCCTTTGTTCAAAACCGTTATGGAATCGAACGGGGTTTTATGAAGGAAAGAGAGTCTATCGATCCGGCCAAGCTATTGGGTAGCATTCCAGATGTATTTCCACGGGGCAGTGCAGAAGGGAAGTGAGAAAGAGGAAGAAGGGTCTGTAAGCCTAAGCCAGCTCGCCAAAGTCTCTCTGCGGGTCATGCTGGAGAAGTTTCCATCTTCCCCTGTCTCCCCGCTTCCCTCTCACCCTTTCACAGCTCTCAACCGCACATATGGAACCCATTACGAACAAAGCCCGATTGTTGTATATTTGGAATTTCCCACATCAACTTGATGCTTTCTTTA
This sequence comes from Kogia breviceps, assembly GCF_026419965.1. NCBI lineage: Eukaryota > Metazoa > Chordata > Mammalia > Artiodactyla > Physeteridae > Kogia > Kogia breviceps. Next base: position 180,795,519 of record NC_081312.1, on the reverse strand, counting down.
ACTGCCTCTTAATGTGTGTCTGAGTTGGGTGCCCAGACCCACGTCTCCATCCTCCCACCCCACCGCGAGGAGCCCCACTCCTAAGAGTCTTCTTCCTGATTCCTTTTCGAGCAGCGTAGAATTCCACTTCTTCCCCCCTGCTCCCTCCAACACCCACTTCCCGTCAGACTCTTAGAATAAACAGAACTTTCTTTTCCGTCGTTTTCAATAAACGGGGCTGTAGAGGATAAATAAAAGCTGGTTCCCAAAGCCTAAGAGTGATATTAGGCAAACGCCCCAGAGCATGGGATTTTTTACGAGGGAAATGGCATCCCTTTCATAAAACCCCAGAACGGAGCGAAGCAGCGGAGGCAGAAATATGCTAAAAAAGAAAAAAACGAAAACGCCTCCAACCCTGGAAGCTCCTTACTTGTTCTTTCTTTTGAGTAATTTTCTCTGCTATAGAAATAAGGAGACTTGGGGAGGAGTAGGGGTGGGGGCGGTTGCACAAATGAGCGATATATATCGGAAACAGAATATTGCAGGACACTTAACATTTCTAGAGCACGTGTACCAGCAGTCTGAGAAGCTTGTGCGACGTGCAGTTATACCATCCGATTAGAGAAGAATAGACAAATGTGATGGGTGAATCTGAGCCTAGACAGTCCTTTTCAGAGCCTTGTAAAATCAAACATAATTTCTTCATGTTTATTGGCACACATAAAAATCAATGCTCTGTAACACAAACATTTAAATGAGGACATGCCAAATGCGAGTCTGTCTGGTATATTTGATTTGATTCATCTGAACCACGGGATACAAACATTGTCTCCTTTCTTCCCTCACACTTGCTCTTTGTCGACGCCATTCACATATATAATTAACTGTATGCCTACCTTTATCTTCTATCCGTTGGAAAAAGCAGGAAGGGAAAAATGTGCCTGTCTGACGCTCGGGACCACGCTTATAATTTATGACCGGGAAGAGCGCTTCCCCACCAAGTCCCCACCGTGTCACGTCACTGCCCTGCGAATGTTTCTCCTGTGTCCAGAAGAGAGTGAAATCAGAATATGCGGGGTTTTTGCACATTTAATCTCTACACCAGATGGTGATATTCCAAATGGTCTTTTTAAGGTGAGCATGTGACCTACTGTATGGCCAAGGGGCTTTGGAGTCACGTGATGGAGTGGATAATACGTCTGCTAGGGCTTCGATTAGACAGCTGACCTGGTTACCGTCTGCGGCCACGAGAAGCAAAGTTGACATTTCTGGATCACTCTCCCCGGAAGCGTCATTTGCCCACCCCTAGGACGTGCAGACTCACCGCGGGACTGACTGACAGACAGGGGCAGACAGGAGGGAGCTGGGCTCCGCTGCGGGAGACGCGCTGAAGTTGCAGAACTTGGGCTCTTTTTCTTCTTCCCCATCCCCCCACCTCCTGACACACCACATCTTGGCTCATAGGTCGGAAGAAAAAAAACTCTTTCAGTTATTTGATTTTTGGGAAACCTCCAGGAGTTTCCCAGTTTCGAGGACGCCTCCGTCTCTCCCTTGGCTGGGAACACACGCGCGCGCGCAGACACACACACACACACACACACACACACACACGCAGAGACTCACCCACGGCTCTACACCATGGTGGTTCAGGCTGCAGTGGCTCCAAACAGATCCCAGAGACTTTTACTGAAAATTCCTTATGGATCTCTGAGAAGACGCAGCGTGGAGAGGGTAAGCGACGTGGCGGGCTGTTTGTTCTTCACCCGAGCAATTGCTCCAAAGAAAGGGGGAGGTTTCTTTTCCTCGTACATAGCATCCCTGCTGGTAGTCGTGTTTTCCTGAAAAATTCAAATTCCTGTGACTGGAGAACACTATGGCATATGTCATTCTTTTTCTTTGTAGATAATGATGAGAAATTTGAAACAAATGTCGGTCGGCTGTGCACGGGGGTTGGGGCTGTTAGAGCTGAAACAGAAGAGAAAAGGGGGCTCTGCCCTCCGGAAAGAGCAGGGTCGATGAGAGTGCTGGTGGAGAAGAGCTTCGGGCTGCAAAACCTGTTTTCCTCTCCGTTTGGTGAGACAGATCCACTGGTGCAGCAGGGCTGCAAATTTCCTTTCCTCTGCTGGGTGACAGTGTCTTCAAAGGAGGTGATGATGACAAGGAGCTGTGACACTTGGAGGGTTTAAATGATGCACCAGGTTGATTCAAACCCCCTCTGTTGTTTAGTTGTGGTCGTACGGTTGCAAATACCTTGCTGTCACTTGGGGGTTTTTAACCATTATGGGTCGTGGCTCTCTGCTAATTTTCTGAAAACAGGCTTACTTTACGGTAGCACCTGGCAGAGAAGATGCTGTAAAACAATAACAGGGATTTGTCCTTCTCGGGAGTGACCCTTGTAGTTTGGGGAATGACGGTAGTGAATGCAAATCTGGTCATCCTCAGGGCGTTGGGCTCCTTCACGTGGGGACAGCGCCTGTACCCACGCAGGCGTGGGATGGTTTGCGGGTCTCAGAAGCCCCCAAAGCCCCTGTTTGCATAATGGCAGATCCCTCTGTGGGCCGTGGATGTCTACTTAGACATTTTAGGTTAAGGTGTAATATAAGATCAATAAGGCAAAGGGCATCACAAACCGCTGTCGTGATAGGTAAGCGACCTGCCGCATCTTATAAAGGGGAACAGCATTTAAGTCAAGTGACTCTTTCTGGTTTGTATACTGGCTACTCGGTGATTTTTTAAATTTAAGGAAAACATGAGTCAAGCTTTAAAACTACGAGGGGCTATGGAGATTTCCAGGTGGGGTTGATTTCCTGACTTTTGATGAGTTACATTTTATTCTGCCATTTGAGTAGTAACGGAAAAAACTTCTCTTCCTGTTCTGGCTGTGTGTAGGTCTTTCTTTTGAGACATATTTCTTGGGCTGCATATCGGGGTGTTCAGCGTAAATGTATTCAGGGCCTAACGCGTGCTCCCTTTTATACCAAGAGTTTTACCGTATAGGACCAACTGTTAGAGCAAAATTTGCAAGTTGATCATTATATTTACAAATGTAGCTTATCTTGAATGTGATTTTAGGTTCCAGTGAAATTTTTTTTCCTGTGTGGTAACTAAGTTTATATAATATGTTCTGTTCACAAAAACTCCCTTGGAAATGTGAGTTGCCCGTACTGGAGTTGTACCACACGACAAAACTAAGGAGGGGATTATCCCGCACATTTGCACAAATAATCCAGAGTAACCTATTTAACCATTAGAATCTCCAGATGGATGTTTACTACATCATGTATGTTTCACAAATCCAGATGTATTCACTTACCATTTCTGTTATTCGTTTAAGAAAATCTGACAATATGTGAACACGGTGTCAGATACAAACCCTGTCTATTGTTGCATGTGCTGGTGTATTACTGACATTCAAGACACAGAGCTATGTCCTGTCCTTGGGCACACACCAGTCTCTTAGGAGTCTGATCTGAAAACTTCTAGGCCCTTAAGAGAAGCATGGCCATCACTGGAGCATCAGCTGTCCTGTTAATCTTCATTGCCAGCTGTGAAGTGGTGGGGCTGAGACACCATCACGCACAAGAAGAGCCCCCTACAAGCTACAAGGCTACCCTCTCACCCTCCACCATGGAGAAGAGTGAGGCTAATTGGAACGTATGACGTCCTGTCGATTTCAATTGGCTATTTTATGCCATCGCGGGTTTTATGACAAGTCTCACAGTCAGAGTCATCTATTTCTATAAAAGGGGGGGCGGGAAAGGTGAGAAATGGCGTCTGCTTTCAGGGCAGACACTGAGAAACAGCATTCTTTTCTCGGGACTCCCTGAATTAAAAGCAGCAACAGCTTTCTCGGTTACACCTGCAGCCTAGCGTGTGCCAGACATCCGGGTGATTTCTGTGGTCTCATGCTATTTAATGGTGGTAAGACCTCGCATTCCTATAACACCTTTGCCCCAATGCACTTTCTTACCTGTTACCTCCCTTTACGATCGTGAGCTGCCAACGAGGCACAGAGAATGGGCCTATTGCCCTTGACCTGTATGAACAGGGAAACCAAGGCATGTGGAGGTTTGGTCTTCTGTCCGGGGACACACAGTCAAGGACAGAGCAGGACCTCAAACTAGGGACCTGGTATCTTACATCCCTGCCATTGAGCCAGTGTTTCATCACCTCTGCTCCCTGGGGGAGCTTCGACATTGCAGCCTGGCCCCGAGAAACGGGTTATAGCCAACCTGTCACTAGTACTTCACAGGAAAGGAAACTTACCAAAGGCAGAGATGCTGACAACCAAAGAGAAGAACTCATGACCTAGCGCACTGACAGTCATGGATTACGCGTCCAGGATTACACAATGGCTTCTGTTTTCCAACTGCCTGGAAGCTGAGTTGAAAAAAAGAGAAATGCACCTTTTTCTAACTCTGCTACTTAGACAGCCGTCAAATCCTGATTACAAAATACGCAGGCTGGTTGACCAGGCTTGGCTCTTGTTCACGTGTTTTCACAGACAACCATCAACCAACCCATCACCATACTAGGCACGGCCGAAAAAGAAATCTAAGAGGCCATGTTTGGAGATAGGAGAGCTGAGGTTTATAGAAATGAGACTGTTATAAGCCAATACAACAGGGCTCTAATCCAGCTCCAGAATAAGTAAGGAAGGTGATTCCGGGGCCACAGGAAGCAGCCAAGTGGGGCGGAAGGGGCGGGGCTTGCGGCCACACTGCCCCAAGAAACAAGAGCCTCACTGCCTACTAACTGTGTGACTTTGGCAGTGACTCGGGCTTTCTCAGCCTGGTTTATTCAACCGCACTATCTGTCCTTGAGGATTAGAGGTGATGTATGTAGGGCCCTACCCTGATACATGGCGTGCAGAAGGAAGGTAATCATTAATGACGGGCATATTTTTTAAATTTATTTTATTGAAGTCGAGTTGATTTACAGGGTCGTGTTCATTTCTACTGTACAGCAGGGTGACTCAGTCATATATTTATATATATAACTTTTTATATTAAAAAATCGATTTTTTTTTTCCATATTCTTTTCCATGATGGTTTGTCACAGGGTATTGAATATAGTTCCCTGTGCTCTACAGCAAGGATCTTGTTGTTTATCCATTTTCTGTAAAAAAGTTGGCGTCTGCTAATCCCAAACTCCCACTCCATCCCTCCCCCACCCCACCCCTTGGCAACCACACGTCTGTCCTCTATGTCTGTGTATCTGTTTCTGTTTCGTAGATGGGTTCATTTGTGTCATATTTTAGATTCCACGTATAAGTGATATTATATGGTATTTGTCTTTCTTTTTCTGACTTACTTCACTTAGTGTGATGATCTCTAGGTCCATCCGTGTTGCTGCAAATGGCATTATTTCATTCTTTTTTAGGGCTGAGTAGTATTCCATTGTATATATGTACCACATCTTCTTTACCCATTCCTCTGTCGATGGACACTTAAGTTGTTTCCATGTCTTGACTATTGTAAGTAGTGCTGTGAACATCGGGGTGCACATATCTTTTCAAATTATAGTTTTGTCCAGATAAATGCCCAGGAGTGGAATAGCTGGATCATATGGTAGTTCTATTTTTTATTTTTTGAGGAACCTCTGTACTGTTTTCCGTAGTGGCTTCACCAATTTCCATTTGATAGGCATATTTTTGAAGTTTGACCTTGAGTAGAGGAACACTTGGCTTGTATTTTTAATAACCTAGTAGCCTTTTACATACATTCTTAGTCACACTTACTGTCACCCAAAGATGTCCTTTAAGGGATATTCACCCAATAAAGCCAAGGAAGAAGTATTTTCTGGTGATAACTTCCCTTGAACTCCCAATTTTATGTAAGACATAAAAAATAGAGTGTTTCAAGTTCATTGCACACCAGTGCCAAGTAAGTAAACTTCCTCAAGCCCAGGTACTTCGGTGGGGTCTTCTCCTTCTCGAGAGGGTAAGGTAAAAAATGAACTTCATGGACAATACTAAGAATGTAAGAACGTAACATATAAATGAGTTAAGGAGAGAGCAAATGTGGACCTTTTAGCGGGGAGTTTGCTTTGGAGATGCGGAGAATGTTGTATTAAGTTTCTATGACCCTACAACATGAGGAAATTGTTTCACATTGGAGATTACCGTTATAGGTCAAAAACCTAGGAATAAGCGGGCCAAGCTGTATGTGGCCCAGCACACACTGTTTTAGTGTGTGTGTTCATTAAGGATGCCCGTCTCCCCACTGATTTATCGTCTCTGTCATCCAGACCCACGACACGTGGATCTGGATGACCCAGGGTGGACTGGACGTCTCTCTTCTCTTGAGGCTCTCAATCCCTCTTATTCAACATGTTCAAAGTGGAATTCATCCTCTTACCTACGGTCCTGCTACAATTCCTTCAACACCACCAGCTATCTAAACACCCAAATGAGAACTCAGGCATCTTCCCTGCCTCTCCCCTTCCTCTGGGGTCCGCCATCTAATCAGTCACCAAGTGCTGTCGGTCCCAGCTCCAGAACCTCTCTCACAACCAACTCCTCCTCCCCATTTCTTGGTTCAGGCCTCCATCGTCTTCTGCTTGTCTACTTAAAATCCCTGCCTCAAGATAAGTACAAATGTCTAAACATAATTATAAGGCCCTCCGTAATCGGGACGCTGTTACCCTCTCCAGCCTGGTCTCTCCCCATCCCTTACCCCGGGTATTGTACACTCCAACCATACTGCACACGTCTGCAGTTCCTCCAAACTGCCATGCTCTCCCTTGCCACAGGGCCTTTGCACGTGCTTTTGTAGGCCTGACACACACTGCATCTTCCCTCCGCCCCCTTAACTTCCGATTCACACACTTCAGCCTAAAGATGACATCCTGTCGGAAGCCTTTCCAGGTACCCACCCCCTCCCCAAGTATGAATAACGGCTCTTCCTTCCTTCAGGCTCTCGAAGCTCTCTGTATCTCCCTTACAATAACACAAATGACACTGCATTGAATGTGCCTGCTGCCTGTTTCCTCCACACCCATGATGACAAGCTCCTTGAGGACAGGGGACACAGTTTGGCCCCTGGTTCCTCGCAGGAGGGGGAAACATTCGTTAGATGGGAGAATGAATGAAATCTGAAAGTTGCTAGAAACTTCCCTCAGGGAGAAAATCTGGGAAGAGGATCAGAATGAAAACATAAACAGGAACAGCCTCACATCTTCTGTTAAATGACCACCAGCCCCATTTTTGCTGGTGGAAAATGTGTCCACACTTTTATGTTAATACAAACTGAGGAGACAAATGCTTTTCTCCTATTTATTCTGAAATCTGAGACATATCTTGAAGGGGAACAATGTATGTATGTGGACAATGAATCAGACTCATTATATGTCTCTTCACAGAGTAATAGGAATTGGACACTTTTCTTGAAAAAAATAAATAAGAAAGCATTCTCTTTTACCACAGTTATTTAAATATCTAAGTAAAAGGGTTTTTTGTTTTGGTTTGGTTTGGTTTTTTTTTTGTCCTGGAAAGACTGAATTGGTGTGCTATTTCTGGAGCAGTATTTTTAACACAGTGTAAATTAAACCTTTTTGCACCCACATTATTCATTATTTGACGTGTTATTCCAGGTTGACGTGTGGCCCGTCTATTATTTTGCAAACCGTTACATTATCACAGCTGCTAAGCTGCATAACTTAGGAATTCAGAATACAACAGAGTCTCTGTCGTGGAGTGTGTGGTGCTTACATTCTGAATGTATTCATGCAGGGAAGTGTGAGACTTTACCAAAAACACATACAGCAGACGGCTTTTAGTGGATATTTATTACCATGGAAAGCAGACAGCCCAGAAACAGTTCGGACGGATCAGTGTATTTATTATCCAACCCCCTCATCCTGCATAGGTTTTATTCTTTCTATAAATATCCACCTCTCTGGAGGAGAAAGAACATGCACTATATCAGGGACTCCAATTCTCGGCTTCACGGGCTGCACTGAAGGCCGTGTTCTCCACGTTGGTTAGTCTCGTGTGATTTTAAGTGACCCCCCCCCCGATTTTGGTGCCCCGACATTTATTTTATTTCCCACGGCAGCTCATGTCAAGTTAAACCAATGACTTCTCATCTTGGCCAGAATGAGATGGCGTAATGGAAAGGCTGTCCCTCTACTGGGTACCACTCCAGGGTTCTCATTCCTCAGGCTGGTGGGGAAAGCAGGACTGGAAATCTCTCTTCAAATGGTCAAGCCTCCCAGGAACCTCACCACCCTGCCCCGAACTACAGCCGCTCAAGCTCAGCAGGAAACTAGGTGATGGTTTCCCTCTTGAGACTACTCACCCCCAGGTCCTGAATCCTTCTTAGGACTCTCTTTAATGTCTTGGGTCAGATGACATCACTCATCCTAGAGCAGTGCTTCTCAACCTTGGCTTCACCCTGGAGGCACCTGAGAAGCTTTAAAAATCGCAACACCCAAGCTGTACCCCAAACCAAGGAATATCAGCATCTCTGGAGAAGGGAGCCCAGGCATCATCAGTAGTGAAGCGCCCACATGATTCTACTGAGTAGCCACATTGACACCCACCGCCCCAAGGGGAGATTATTGCCAAGATAGATTGTCTGGTCAAGATGCTAGCTTAAAGACATTAGCTAGTTCCCGTGCTTTCCGGTGTCTTCACATAAAAAGGAAATAAATGAGTCGTGTTGGATTTTTAGTCAAGAGTGTCATTCTCAATAGGAAAAAAAAAAAAACACTTCATCTTTCGAAAGTGTGTTCATATACCTGGGACATCCTATGAAGTGTCCAACACTTTGGGGTCACTTTCTGGATAGTTGAACACAGCCTTCTGAAGTCATAGTGGCTAGTACCATACAGGACTTCCTTTTAGAGAATTTGAGATCAGAAACACCCAATCCAGCTAATCCAGCAAAGTTCTTCTCCACTGGAGCAGGGACAAAGTCCCTTCCGGGTGTATTTCAACCCACCATCTTGCAGCCATATTCATAAAATCAATCCTGTGTTCGCAGGACACTCTCTGTAGGTATTTTGAAAGCAGATCTCTTATAAATTGCTCTAGCAGAGTGAACGCTATCCACCTGTGTGATATAAGAGTTTCTTTGAACACATAGTTGAAAACAATCCACTTTTATTTGTACTGAGTTATCACTGCGCCTCTGAGAACAATAGCATCTTATGTGTAGGAAGCAATATAGAAGAAACTCTGCCATGGATCTGTGTTTTCTAATCTGGGAGCGGATGAATCACATTTGTGGATTTTTCTTTCTTTTTTCTCTTCCCTTCCTGGTCACTCAATTACTAACTGCTTCAAAGGACTTGATCAGTTTTTCTACTAAGTCCCAGAGCGTAGAGCCATGCCTGGCACATATATAGCGTGATTATACATTTATTGAATGAATGCAACTAGATGAATGAAAAGAATATTTTTATGGTCATAAACTCAGAATTGTCACTCAAAGAATAGGGTTGCAAAGTGCCTGCATTTCTTATGCCAATAAATATTTGTGTCATTATCAGTTCTAACAAAGTGACTCAATTTAGGATGCGAGGTCTTCTTGGTAGAGAACTTGCTCATGAAAAACTTCTTGTTCTACTCAATACCCTGTAATGACCTGTATGAGAAAAGAATCTAAAAGAGAGTTGGAAAAAGAAAGAAAAACTTCTTGAAACCTTACTACACAATTAACCCTTCTGAGTATGTGGGCAGCCGCTTTCCTTCCCAATCAGAATCTGTGTGTATATTTCCAGATAGTCCATAAATAAGCCCCTGATCATTTTCCTCCACTGCCTGCTGAGTTTTCTCAAACATGCGAAGGTCACATTTCCACACGGATAGGTTGCTTCCAAATGGTTCTTCCCGTCCCTCTATTGGACCATTAATCAGGAAGACCAATGAGGCTTTTAACAGTTATACTCCAATAAAGATGTTTAAAAAAAAAGAAAAAAAGAAAAAAAAAGCATATTAATCATTTCTGGAAAACATGGTTCAACTTCAATTAAAAAAAATCAGTCTCGGAAGATAAATACCCCAGGGAATCTAATATCTAGGACCCAGCACTCTATTTTCTAATTCTACAGATTTTTATCTAATACCTACTACATGCCAGGCAGTGTTGTAGGCCCAGGGGCTGTAACAAAATCTCCGCTTTCATGTGGCGGTGGGCCGCCTTTTACGCTGATGTGGAACCTGCAGATACAGAAGGCTGCGGTACTAGGTACTATGCCATTTTATATAGGAGACTTGAGCATCCATGGATTTGGGTCTCTGCGAGGGTCTTGAAACGAATCCCCCGCAGATACCCAGGGATGACTGTAATTGGTGATAAGGCCTCTAAGGAAATAGACAGCAGGATAAGGAGGGAGGAGAGGAGGGTGTGCTGTATGTTCTACGATGTGGCTCTCTGTTAAAGTGGTATCGGAGGAGAGGTATGAAGAGGTAAGGGAGCAGGACATGCAGCCGTCTGGGGAGAGGACACACCAGGCAGAGGACACCTCACCTACGCAGGTGTGATGCAAGAGCACACTTGATGGATTTGAGGAGTAAAGGGGGGGGGGTGCGCGGTCAGAAGCAGCAGACAGGGAAGTGTTAGGGGCCGTGTGACAGAGGGCTGCTCAGGCCATGAGAAGGACGTCGGGGTTTTACTCTGAGCGGGACAAAAGGAGACGAGTGGTTTGGGGAAGGATGGCTGACCTCAGCTGACATGTTTTAAAGGAGTCCCTGCAGCTGCTAGGCTGCTAGGGAACCAGGCATGGAAGCAGGTGACTCCTTAGGTCATGAGTGTAAGAATCCTAATGAGAAATGCTGACGCTGGAGGTGGTGAGAAATGAGTGGATCCTGGGTTTGTCTACAGCGTAGAATCGACAGGATCGGCTGATGGATTGGGTGATAGGGAAAGAGGAATCGGGAAGAGGAACCCCCATCCTGAGCAGCTGGAGAGTGGAGGTGCCGCTGAGATGGGGAACTCTGCAGGACCAGCTCGCAGTGGTGGCAGCTGGGGCGGGAGATGAGGGGCTCTACTCGGATGTGTTAGGCTTGAGAGGATAGTTAAAAATGCAAACGGAGGGCTTCCCTGGCGGCGCAGCGGTTGCGAGGCCGCCTGCCGATGCGGGGGACGCGGGTTCGTGCCCCGGTCCGGGAGGATCCCACGTGCCGCGGAGCGGCTGGGCCCGTGAGCCATGGCCGCTGAGCCTGCGCGTCCGGAGCCTGTGCTCCGCAACGGGAGAGGCCACAACAGTGAGAGGCCCGCATACCGCAAAAAAAAAAAAAAAAAGCAAACGGAGGATGTTAAAAACACGTTTGGTGTTGAGGCGAGAGTCTGGAGTGGAGATATAAATGTGCACGGTAATCAGGAGGATGCCAGAGCTGACTTATCCCAGGCTCTGAAGAGCTGACTGTGTACATCTCTTCCTAACGCCACATGCAGTGACCACACGTGGGCAGGTTGAAATGAGCAGTGATGGGAGAATTTACACCGTGGAAACTGGCAAACATTACAGATCAGGGCTTTTCTTTCTGGGGAGTCAGTGGTTGAACATTTTCTGGTGTACCCGTGGAGGATAGTGTTGATAGCCCCAAGACTAGGTGATGTTACCTGGATGGTGTGGCACAAAGAAATATCACAGGACTGGACCCAAGTTTAGAGATCACTCCCAGGAGGAGGAACCAGCAAAGAAAGACAAAGAAGTGCATCCAGTGAGGTGCAAAGAGAATTGAAGAGAAATTCTCAGGAGGGAAGGTTGGACTGTCCAATGCTGCTGAGTATCAAGTGCAATGAGGGAGGGCTAGGAAATCATCTGATTGCTGTGTTATGAAAGAGCTTGTGTGCGAGCTGCGGTGCATCCGAATCACCCGGGATCACTTTGTCATAAAGCAGAAACTAACACACCATTGTAAAGCAATTATAGTCCAATAAAGACGTTAAAAAAAAAAAAAGAAAAAAAGAATCACCCGTGTGTTCTCTAAACCCATAGATGCATGATCTCTCCCCAGACATACTGAATCGGAACCTCTGAGGGTTATAACATGGACTGAAGTTTGAGAATGGTACCGGAAGTATAGCTTTCCAGAAAAGGAAAAAAAAAAAAAAAAGGCACCAGTGAGGTAGAGGAAAGAGCACAGCATAGGGAGGGGGAAATAATGGAGACAGGAAAAGGAAGAAACTCTGAGGACAATTCTTACTCAACCTGAGGTCAGCCCTGGAACGAACAAGTAGAGACCAGGGTAAGGAATAATGGGTGAAAGTTATGACAACGAAGGCCAGTAGCAAATCTTCTTCGCTACAGCATCCTAGAAACTCAGTGCTCCTGTTTTAAACAGCCCCCCGCAACTTAAACCACTGTGTCAGAAAAATAAAACCGCCATCAGTCCCTTAGAGCTAGTCCAGCCGGAAAAAAGAAAGGCAAGAGGGAAGATGAAAGACAGATTTCAACCTCTTACGTTGATCACCTGGGTCAAAAGCCAGTACCCCGCCACTCAGCCTTAGCTCTCCTGAGATCTCTCTGAAGAAAACCTCTTTTCTTTTGCTTCGTTTCCTTCTGTTTCGCTTCTGACAATATTTTTTAAATGGCTTGCTGCTATCGTGTGTCAGAGCTTCATAACCCAGCCGAGTCCCAGAATCGATTTAGAAAGTATAATTTAGGGCTGAGCCAGCTACCAAATGCCTGAAATGAGCAGGTCCTGATTGGAACCCCGAATGTTGGGGTTTAGACCTATTCTGTAAAAGCAAATGGATTCGGATCGAACTGGAAGAAATCACGTCTTTGACATCAGGTTCTGTCTCACTGGGTGTTCGCGGTGTTTCTTACAGAAGCAAGTCTTGGTCTTATCTGCCAGTTGGGCTGAAGGACGGTAACGGCCTTTAGTCATGGGAACATAGCCCTCCTTGTGGATCCTATCAGTGAAAGGGTTTCTACCTGGGACAACTGAAAATATCCACCCAGCCAGCACATGCGTAATTCCCCTCCCCACCCCCTTTCATCTTCCTTGTAGGAACATCAAATTCGGACTAGTGAAAGGGAAGCTTCAGAGGCGGACGTGTTGTGAGTCCGTCCCGCGATTCCAGGCTGGCGTTGGGGAATTAGGCTATTTCATTCTCCGGGCAGAATCGGGTGTGTCTGGGTGTGGACGAGCCCGGAGCGCGGCGCCCCGAGAAAGCTCTCCTGCCCCTTTTGCCTGCGCTGCCGTGTTCACGCACAGCTAGGTCCATTCATGTAGGCAGCAGTGCGGGCGCCAGGTTTTACAATCCTCCTCGTTCACATGTCAACCTAAGGGAAGAATGAGGAAAGGGAACCCCCCCCGCCCCATGCTGCTGGGTCCCAGCTTTGGGTTTTCAAGCATCAGAGCATTTAGGGAGAGGAGCTACTAAAGAAAGAAGAAACCCCTCTGGAAACACACAAGGAGTACCTGTTGATTCAAAATCAGCAGCATAGAATGATATGCTCACACCAGGGCCCCCGGATGGCAGCTCTGCCCCCCTCCCGAGGACCTCTCGCAGGGAACAGGAGCCAGGGTGCCCAGGCCACACCATCCCACTCCATCACCTGGGGGCACGGGGGCGGGGCCGGGCGAATACCAATACCCTGAAGCATTTGCCTTGGCCAGAGTCCATTCTTTTTTTTATTTTTTAATGTTTATTTATTTTATTTATTTATTTTTGACTGCATTGGGTCTTCGTTGCTGCGTGCGGGCTTTCTCTAGTTGCGGTGAGCGGGGGCTGCTCTTCGTTGCGGTGCGCGGGCTTCTCATTGCGGTGGCTTCTCTTGTTGCGGAGCACGGGCTCTAGGCGCGCGGGCTTCAGTAGTTGTGGCATGCGGGCTCAGCAGTTGTGGCGCATGGGCTTAGTTGCTCCGCGACATGTGGGTTCTTCCCGGACCAGGGCTCGAACCCGTGTCCCCTGCATCGGCAGGTGGATTCTTAGCCGCTGCGCCACCAGGGAAGCCCCAGAGTCCATTCTTAATCATCTTAATAGTCCTTATTTCTAGCACAATCCCTGGACGTGTGTTCTGAGGTTCCCTCTGAAGAGCCCAACAGCAAATAAAGTCTCTTCGGGACTCTGTGAGTTCCTTTTTCCTCAGTCAAATGGCCTTAAGGTGGCATGAGAGAAACATGTATCATGTGTCTTAGAATAGGACCTGTGCAGGGCAAGACTCTTCTTGCTGCTTTGGAGACTCACCCATCAGAAATTGGCTGTTTTCAAGAGTTAGTGTCTCTCTCCTGTGGTACCCTTAGGACCTCATCCTTCATCGTAATCCTGGGCTGCCCCATACATGTTCGTCATCCTGTAAAATAGGGCCCTACACAGGCATTATAACTCATGACTATAGGAGTCAAGCTGGTCAAATACATGGACGTCAGGAAGGAAAGTTGTACCTTGCAAACTGGAGATCTCGTGTCTTAGCAAATGACCACCTACTACTCAGCTTTGCCACGGGGAAACTGGGGCTGGTGTTCCTGGATCTTCTGATTTTTCAAAGGAAAATCTCTGTGCAATTTTCTTATAAGTAAGAAAATATGTATATATGTGTGTGAGAAAGAGATGAGATATCTCGATTTTTATATGCTGGCAACAAATCCAAGCTTAAAGAAAAACACTGCATGCCAAAGAAAGCATGTTTACAGGCTACATTTGGCCCACAAGATGCCAGTTTTCAACTTCTACAATAAAATGAGCGCCATTCCACCCCAAATATCTATGTATTCTCTCTTCCCAGTCTTGAATATCATAAAAAGGAGACATCACGATACAAAAAGTGAATCTTGGAGTAGATCCTCAGGCCCTCCAGCTGGCATCCTAATCCTACTGCTAAATCAGAATTTTTTTAGAAAAACTCTTCTGATAGATCAAATGCAAATTTTAAAATACATTGAAATAAATTGAATGCATGTCCTCCAGCTATAGGAAGTAGGAAGACAGCATCCTGTTTGCTGAGCGCGTGGTTTTATTACCTAGTAAGAGGAATAGCACTCAAGAAGTTACTGAACCTACGATCTAATTATGACCTGAGCGGGCATCTAAGCGTCAGCCCATTCTTTTGCTTTTGGCACATGTTCTCCGGTATCAAAATGGACCATATCAAACAGTTTCATCCAGGGAAGCAATTGCTCCATCACCTCGAGGTTTGCTCTGCTACTAAGTCATATTTACAGACCAGCAGTGTGTGGTCTTACCCCAAACCAGACATTGCACGAGAGCCAAAATGAGGTTCTTTTATGATCCGGGTGTTTGGCCGGTAACAACGGAACTAAAATTTTTTTCATTTTCAATCATCTCTTTGATGCTCGATGGAGGAGAATTCTGGGGTCTCGGCCAAGTCCTTGAGCAAGAACTTGAATGGATTCACAGTTCCTTTTCTGATGAAAGCATTGGCTCTACCCACAGGAATTCTTGATCTTACCAGGATGTCAAGGTAGAGTGGTGCTCCAATGGGAGGACAATACAAGGCATGCTTCTCAACTATCCCTTCTGAGTGGGAGCTCTCTCACTTGGACCCACAGCAGAGATGTATCTCTTTAATTTTAATCTCAGAATAGCTTCATTTCTACCCCTTGCTGGAGGAGGCCACTGTGAAATGCCTGCCCTCCAGCCCTTAACCAAAGCCTCTTCCTAGGGACATCTGACACCTAAGAGAAGCAGATCAAGGGATATGGTAGCTGTTCATTACATCAGTCCTTTTTGCTTTATTCTTATGAAGTTAAATAATCAAATATCAATATACCTGGACCATATGTTCTCAGCTGCCTGCTGAGATTCTTTTATTGAGTTAAGATTTAACTCATCCTTATTGGAGGCTGATATCCTTTTCTTTAGTGATGCAGCGCCCCATTCTGGGCCTGAACTCGGGCCAAGAGAGCTAGGACTTGGGCAGGACATGGAGAGGGGTGGGCAGGATTTATAGACTATAAAACCAAGGCAAGGAATGAGAGTTTGCTGGTGGCAGGAATCCCTAAAACAAGCCCATGGACAGGTTCGTGGGTCCTGAGTGCAAAAGAGTCGGATGGAGGTGGAGAGATCCGGAATGACATACATGGTCGATGGAGACCAGAGAAATTCGAGGAGAAGAAGTAGGTTCAGAGCAAAGGTAGGAGGAAGAGTCTGGAGGAATCTCTGATCCGCTTACAGAGCTGAGGGCAATGTCTGGGCACAGCCTGGGCTCTGGACGGGCAGACAGTGGGTAAGATACCACCCTGCTCAGAAAGCCAACAGAAGAAACATCGGTAAAAATGCTTCTGAGGCTTTTTCAAAAATAATGAAAAAATATTTCAGAAATAATGTTCCCCGTGTTTTTCAGTATTCCTTCTATAAAGTCCATCCCGTGCATTCCTTTTGGAGCTAATAAGATGTATGTGTTGGGCTTCCCTGGTGGCGCAGTGGTTGAGAGTCCGCCTGCCGATGCAGGGGACACGGGTTCGTGCCCTGGTCCGGGAGGATCCCACATGCCGCAGAGCGGCTGGGCCCGTGAGCCACGGCCGCTGAGCCTGCGCGTCCGGAGCCTGTGCTCCGCAACGGGAGAGGCCACGGCAGTGAGAGGCCCACGTACCGCAAAAAAAAAAAAAAAAAAAAGACGTATGTGATTCTTCTCTATTACCCTTTTCACCTTTGCCGCCAGGCAACTCAGAGCTAAAGTTGGGGCCCAACTTGCTTGTTCTAGCTGCCTTTTCACATTATCTCATCCTTTTTAACTCATTTTTGTCCTTTTCTTTTTTTCTATTCTACAGTGTCCTTCATTTCCTACTTTACCCTTATATTCCATATATACAGTTGACTGTTGAACAGTCCGGAGGTTAGGGGAGCCAGTTCTTGGCACGGTGGAAAATCCACGTGTAATTTATAGTCAGTCATCCAGATGTGCGGTTCCCTTCTATTCACAATTCCTCCACATCTAAGATTCCACATCTGTGGATTCCGTCATCCACAGGTTGTGTAGTCCTGTAGCATGACTACTGAAAACACCTCCACCTATCAGGGGGCCCACACAGTTCACACCGTGTTGTTAGAGGGTCCGCTGTATATTTATGTGCGTTTATTTTGCTCCCTGCCAAGCAGCGTGGAGTCCTGTCACTTTCTCTCCTGTCTGGGTTAGATTCTGTAACGAAACCAACACAGTGAGTGGCAAGGGAGTCAGCTGGGAGTAAAAATAGCACAAAGCATATACTGCCTCCCGCCTCTTGGCTAATCCTCCCAACAGGTGTATCCAAAGCGCTGCCAGGTAAGCCGAGCCCTGGGAACTTCGTGCTCCGAACAAGGCAGTGCTTTTTCCCAGAAGGAAATGAATTCATTTGGAATGTTTGGTCCTGAAAAACAGAGCCCTTCCATTGTGTGCTGTGTGGACTCAGCAGCTGAGCGCAGCTCCTTGGTGGCAGTTGGAAGGATGCTCTGGGGAGGATCAGGGAATACACTCTAGACAGTATCCCCAGGGGGAGAGCAGAGGTGCACCGACTCGTTCTGAATCTCCATGTCCGACGCCCACCTTCCATACAGGCTGCAGCTCTGCCTGAGGATGGTTCTCCTGTAGAGTCCTAACTTGGGCTGAGGGCCGAAAGAGAGGGGTTTCCGCTTTTAAGTTCCCACCGGGGTGCTGGAAGCCTCCGTTTTGTCCTTTTCACCCTCTGCTGCCTTTTTCTTTTCCTTTCTAAATTTTGCCGTCAGCGTGCTCTGCTATAAATGATCAGATGCACAAATAACAATAGCTTCCTGGGAAAGCTTTGCTGCTGCAGGTGCTGGGTCGGCGCCAAGCAGAGGAGGAAACCCCAGAACGCAGTTTCAGGGAAACCGCAGCATTCAGATCGCAGTTTCGGGAGAATTGTTTGATTTCCATGAGGGATGCTGGCTCAGTATCTACCGTGAAACCTGGCTCCAATAGCTCCTCTTTGGGGGGGGTGGGAGGACTTGAGCCCCACCCCGTCCCCGATACCTTGGCTTTCTTGTTTTATTTGTTTAATGTTTAAGAACAGTTCATTACCAGAATCTAGTCTCTGATCTCGTCGTTCATGGGAACAAAGATGAAATCAAAAGCTGGGAGGCCTTGAGGCTTCAGTGGTCAGGTTTACTCCGAGAGGAAGAAGTAACACATCCCAAATGCTGGCTCCGGTACTCAGCAGCTTTTTGAGAATTTCTGACCTTGAAATGTAGGGTGTCACTGTCCTGGGGCTTGTCCACCTTGCCAGGCTATCAGAATGCCCATTGCTCAGCTAACCGTCAAGGAAGCGAGATAACCGCTCCCTGATGGCTAAGACATCCGGCCAAGAAGCTCTGGCAAAGGAAGGTCTCCTGAGTGCACTTCCTTCCATCCTGCAGTGAATTAACTGGGTCAGCCGGGGTCAAGGAGCAAATATCAAGTGACACATTTTCTTCCCTCCTTCCCCAGTACGTCCCCCAACTCGGCCCCCAGGGAGAGAGAGGGCAGAAATTCGGGGGCTAGATGGTCGCACCAGGCCAGGCCCCTCGGAAAGGAGAGGAAAGCATCCCCTTCTGCGGTTTTTCAGGCACCATGTCCTTTTCTCCCTTCTCCTCCCTCTGCACATTGATCTCAGGTCTTCAAGGAAATGACCAGGAGCCAATTCAGACAGAAAGGAAGTTGCTGAAACCCACGAGATCTTGACCTGATAGACAACAATGTACATTTATTCAATGAGCTCCTACTTTGTGCTTTACAGATATTTCCTCCTTTAACCCCCAGACAGTCCCATGAGGCAGGCTTTCGTGTACATCCCCACTTTACAGAAGAGGGAGACAGAACAGAGAGAGATGAAATCCTTCGCCCAGCGTCCCACAGCCTCCAGCACTGGCAGGTCTGGGGTTTGAATCCAGGCAGAGACCTCTCCGGAGGGAATCTGATTGGGGTCTAACCCGGAAGGAGGGCCCGAGCTTCAGAGAAGAGTGTCCTCGAGGAAGGAATGAGGGTTGGTCGATTGGGCAAATGAGAATACGGATGCCCAGTTACATTTGAATTTCAGATAAACAGCCAACAAATAGTGCTTTAGTGTAGGTCTGTCTCATGTTGTTTATCTGAAATTCAAATTCAGCTGGGTGTCCTATATTTTGTCTGGCAGCTCTGGCTATAGGGCCACTTTTGTTTCTCTCTTCGGCTCGTCTCTCTCGCATATTAAGTATGCTATCTGCCTGCTCTCTTTGGTTTCTCCTATGTCCTTCTGTGCTTCTGCCCATAATCTTGCTTCAGAATCACTTGTTAGCAGTGATCTAACACTGCCTGAGCCTCCATAACATGCCGGGGCTTCGACGTTGCTCAGGAAGTGGTGGCCTGTGCCTTCTGGGACAGTAGGTGTTAGGATACAAACATGAGGCATCCTTGCTTCCCCCATGGAAGTAGAAGTAACTGCTGGTGCAGGTGGGAGGTGCCACTAGGGGGCCGAGAAGCCTTAGATAACTCACGCCTGACTCAGCCAGAGGAGTTCCGCTTCTAAGATATTTGCGTTTCCACCCACAGTTTCATTTGGGCAAAGATTTCCAGTTATGGAACATCACTCTTCTAGGCTGTTCTGCTCTAAAGCAGCACTGCCCCAACATCAGTGGACGAAGGGATCATCTGGGGATCTTGTCCAATGCAGACTCTGATTCAGCAGCTCTGGGGTAGGGTCTGGGAACCTGCATTTCTAACAGGCTCCCAAATAGTGCTGATGCACTAACATGTCCACAGAGGACATTTTCAGTACCTCGTGTCCTAACTGATGTACACGGACATGGATTTTTTTCCCCATCTTTGTTTCACATGTCATCTATCTGTCCTCTGTCCATCCGTGTCTGTCTCTATGTCTGTCTAGCCATCTATCAATCTGTCATCTTTACCATGACTATTTTGTACAAATGTTTGGTCAAGATCAGTGTGAATGTCGCTAGCCCTTTTTTTTTCTATTATACCATTTATTGATGATGGAATTACACTGGAAATCAATCCCAACAAAAGAACCTTCTTGAATGGAGTCATTTTCTAAGTGAAACATTGCTTTGAAACGTAGCATGTAAGAGACTCAACTGTATCATCGGGGAGGCCCTTAGTTTTGTGTAGACACCTCAGCTGGGTCTCTCACAGGTTTTACTCCATAGCACATCCATGAATTGGGGTGTGTGTGTGTGTGTGTGTGTGTGTGTGCGTGTGTGTGTGTGTGTGTGTTTGTAATACCTGTATCTGTGAATGAGGAACCATATTTTAGCCGGGCTTCTTGGAATAGATTTGCTCACGTTGAGATACAGGAAAGAAAGGAGTTATTTTTGGTCACTGGGTTAGTGACATTCACAGGGACCTTACCCACTCAATGATCAGTGAAATCCGCCTGGTGCCAGGGGGTCGTAAGAGAGAAAGAAAGGGACACAGGCCATTGAGATGTTCCTTTCTGGAAAGTATTCCTTCCTTGGATACTGTGGGCTCTTAAATATCTAATCCACTCTGAAATAGTCCCTCCCGCCTTGATGTCCAATCAAGGTCAGAGAGTCCACTATGAGAATTTTACATTTGCCAAATTTGGAAGTCCAACAGACCTGAAACAATTCTGGGGCTTAAAAAGTCTTTAACCCTTGCATGACCAAATGGGAATCTTTGTGGGCTATGCGTAACCCTAAGAAGCCCTCTGCACGGATTACAGGCAGATCATGGTTCATATATACGAAGGAGATCATTTCCATTTCCCTCTCAGTTTTGTACAAAATGTTAAAGAAAATAATTAGACCTGAGACACCAGCCCTGGCCTGTTGTCCAATCAGATTTTTTTTTTCCACTTCCTATCACATCTCAAATGTACATGTTTCTGTTAGATGTGTTGCTCTTCCTTTTAAAAAATAAAATGAAGTGTTTATTTTTCAGCCACAGATGATATCAAGTGCTCCTGCCTTGGAGGGATTTAATGTTTCTTCCCTCTTCCTTTACAGCTGTGACCTAGTTAATTGTAGGTGGGGAGCAAACTCTGAAATCCTTCGGCTTTCTGCTTTGTTTGGAAATCTGGCTCTGTGAACTAGTAGGATGTCCTCCTTAATAACAGGAAGTCAGGTCTCCAGATCAGCACCATTTGCGTCCTTTGTGCATTGAGATAAAGAAGAGTGTTTCGCCTGCAGTTGCCTCGTGGTTAAGGGAGAGGGGAGAGGGGAGATAGAGACATGAAAATGACCCAGAGATGAGTCACTCATTTCTAAACCAAGAGTCTAAACGCCCTTTGTTGAGGACAGATTGTAACCTCCGAACTGTTCTGCCCTCCCGGCCACAGAGACAAAGGAGTAAGTGATTCAGGCTCTCGGTTTGGCTGCTTCATGACTGCCTTTAGGGAACTCAAGTCCTGAAACATCACTACATTAAGAAACTGTTTTAATTTAGACATAAACGTGCATTACTAAGAGTCAGGCTTTTCAAGTCAACGAGCAAGTCCTTGATGGTGGGAAGAAGACTTGGATCCTTTTAACAAAATATTTAACTACTGAATTATTTTTGGGGGGGTCGGCGGGGAGGGGTGGGCAAGGAATCATCGGGTAGAAGGTCCTGAAGTGTCGATTTTCCATTGCCCAAATGGGGAAAAGTTCATTTCCTAGCCCCTACCATGACACTCAGAGGTAAATGGCAGTTCTCCTGAAAAGAATGTCCAGGAATGAAATTTAAACGGTAAAAACCGTGACTGACTCACTTCCATTTCTTCCCATCGCCCTGAATCCAAGAATCAAGGGGTGTCATGGGCCTCGATCAGTGGCTCTCGGAAAGTGTAATCCCTGGGCCGGAGTTTCAGTTCTCACCTGGGAACATGTTAGCAATTCAAATCCCCGGGCCCTACACCCGATCTACTGAGTCAAAAACTCTGGGGTGAAGCCCGGAGGTCTGTGTTTGAACACCTCCTCCAGATATTTTAGTGCAAAAGCTAAAGCGTGAGGACACCGGCCTGAGCTCTTAGGTAACATTATGAGTGAAAGGAACTCATCTCCAAGACGCAGGGAACTCAGTGTCGGTCTGTGGCCATGGTTCTTTCCCATGGCTGTACGTTAGAATGACTGGGATGTTTTTTTAAGAGTAGTAATACCGACTCCCTCCCCCAGACTCATGAAATCAGAATCTCTAGGGATGGGGCCCGGGTAAATGCATTTCCTAGAAGCTTCGTGGATGATT
Source organism: Kogia breviceps (assembly GCF_026419965.1). NCBI lineage: Eukaryota > Metazoa > Chordata > Mammalia > Artiodactyla > Physeteridae > Kogia > Kogia breviceps. The sequence continues at coordinate 180,773,466 of NC_081312.1, read as the reverse complement.
CTAATGGGTCAGCTAGGGTTGGCAACCAGCGGTCCAGGGAGGGACCAGGTAAGGGAGGGTTGCTAACTTGGCTGAAATGCTGACGCCTGGGGAGAGGGGGGCTGCAGTCCATAGGGCAGGATCCAGGCAGGCCCTGCAGACTTGACATTCCAGGCAAGGGAGATGTCCAAAGCCAGTGGCGGCGTCCCTGGGATCGGTGGCCACAGTGGGGCCGGGGGGGTTTCCTTTGGAGCCACTTGCTGGTTGCCAGACCCCACCTTGCTAGACCTTCCAGGTACAAATGTGAAAGCTGCCAACACCCCATTCCTAAATCAGCACAGATCAAGTACCTTGATCTGCTCGGAGGGCACCACCCATTCCCAACTTCCTTTCCTTGCCCTTGGCCTTCAATGGAGGAGCTAGCCCACCTCATGGCTAAGGCCCCTTGGGTCACGATGAGCACGGTGGTCCACGCTGAGGGAGGACGCAACCGTGAGGGCCACGCCAGGTGCCACCTGCACCGGGCCTCGGAGCTGGACTCTGGTTCCAGCCTGGGAATGAGAATGCCAATCAAGGAGACGTAGCAAAGGTCAGGGCAGCTGAGGCAGGTGCATGCAAAGTAGCACAGGTTCACCTGAGGGCCATCTGAGCAGAGCCCATTTACATAAACAGGTCCTAGAGGTCAGCAGTTGTGTGTCTGCCTGCAGGGAAGGTCCCGGGCTGTCTCAGGAGCAGCCCAGGAACAGGACAGAACAGAAGCAGTGGGTGAAAAAGATTACTCTCTAGGGGTATGTCAGTTCCTTCAAAAATTAAACATAGACTCATCAGAAGATCCAGCGTTCCATTTCTGGCTCTAGACCCAAAAGAAATGAAAACAGAGACTCAGCTATTTGTACACCCATGTTCACAGCAACATTATTATTTATTTCTTTTTATCGAGGCATAGTTAATTTACAATGTTGTAATAGTTTCAAGTGTACCGCAAAGTGATTCGGTTTCATATATATATATATGTGTGTGTGTATATATATATGTGTGTGTGTGTGTGTGTATGTATATGTATGTATGTACGTGTATGTATTCTTTTTCAGATTCTTTTCCCTTATAGGTTATTAGAAGATATTGAGTATAGTTCCCTGTGCTATACAGTAGGTCCTTGTTATTTGCCTATTTTATGTATAGTAGTGTATATACGTTAATCCCAAAGTCCTAATTTATCTCTCACCCGGCCCCCTGTTATCCCCTTTGTTAACTATAAATTTGTTTTCTATGTCAATTTCTCTTTTGTAAATAAGTTCATTTGTATCACTTTTTTAGGTTCCACATGTAAGAGATATCATACGGTATTTGTCTTTGACTTAACTTCACTTAATATGAGAATCTCTAGATCTATCCATGTTGCTGCAAATGGCATTATTTCATTCTTTTTTATGGCTGAGTAGTATTCCATTGTATATGTGTGTGTATGTGTATATATATATATATATATATATATATATATATACACACACATATACACACGCACGCGCACACCACATCTTCTCTATCCATTCATCTGTCAATGGACATTTAGGTTGCTTCCACGTCGTAGCAGCGTTATTCACAAAAGCCACAAGGCAGAAGCAACCCAAGTGTCCATCAGCAGATGAAAGGATAAACAAAATGTGGTCTACATACAGCGGAATAGTATTCACCCTTAAAAAGGAAGCAGATTCTAACACGGGCTCTAACGCGGATGAACCTTAAAAACATTATGCTAAGTGAAATAAGCCGAGTCACGAAAGAACAAATACTGTGGGATTCCACTTGCATGAGGTACCTCGAATAGGCAAATTCAGAGAGACAGAAAGTAGAACCGTGGTTGCCAGGCGCTGGGGGGAGTTGTACGACAGGCGTGGAATTTCAGTTTTGCTTTTTCTAAAGATGGATGGTGGTGATGCTTGCAAACTGTGTGAATGTACTTGATACCATTGAACTGTATGTACACCTAAAAATGGTCAAAGTGGTAAATTTTATGTATATTTTACCACAGTTTTTTCTTAAGAAAGATCAACATCGGAAACCCACAGGGTTGGAGGGTATGAAATGCAACAGGTAAATACTTCCAGCCTCACAGAGGAAAGGAGGAGGGGTTGTCATCCTGGCTTGGGCTCCCAACACACATGCAGTTTCATGAAGTCCCTGCCACATAGGCTGCTCTGTTTTTCACATTTTGAAATGCAGCCCGAGTTTTGGTGGAGAAGGTAGAGTGTTCCCTCGAGAGAGTGCCTCAGGCCACTTCATCCTGGCCAAACTCATGAAGGAGATCTCAGACCTGCCCATTCCCCGTGCTTAATTAACAAGAAGCCTGCTCCCAGCTGTGGTACAATGAGGGCGTCGTCCTGGGTTTATTAAGAGACGCAAACAGAAGGCACTTAGCTCCTAAGTGTCTCCTTACAGCCAAATCTTAAATCATCACCTCTGTTTCTGCATCGAGGGGGAAATAGCCAAGCCCCTGACCCAATTTCCTTTCTCTCTGGCAGAAGTTTACCTCAAATTATGCCACATAGAGACTTCATTTGAAAAAAGGGAAGAATTCATTTGATCTTTTGTAACAAATCAAACAGTAAAGTCTCAGCTAGTTTTCCTTATAGGTTTTCAGATGCTTTCATGGCCTGGGTGGGTATAATTACATTTTTTCACTTGCATCATTACAGGGCATTACATTTCTTTCCATCTCCTGTTTCCCTGGCCCTCCTTCCTGTGCAATTTTAGGGTTGCCAATTGAGGGAAAGGACTTCTTGCAAATTAGGAGACACAGTGAGCCTTGGGTTAAGTAAATGTTTCACTTATGTGGGCCGCTTGGCCTCTGTCAGAAATTGGGAAGACATAGGAGAGATCTAAATAAGAGGACTTTTAGATGGCTGATACGGGGACCTGCTGGAGCCTTCCTTCCTCCTTGTCTGTGCACTTGTATTTTGGCAGGTCCCGACTCAGCTGCTTCTACCTGCCGTGCATTAAGCCCCTCTGGGAGCTTGACCACTGCTGTAAAGGGAAGGATGTGAAATTCCCTGGCACGGGCGGCACAGGCAGATGGAGGAGGGTTCAGCCAGCCATGCCTTCCCTCCAACCCTGCATCCAGCTGTGAACCCCTGGCTTGTCTCTCCTTATATCTTTTGGTCTGTTGGCTCTCAGCCCACCTAGTTTCCAGCCTTCTGGTTGACCTGAACTCTACATTCATTGTTCACAGATATTTTGACTGCCCGCTTTGAACTCATTGATTTACCTTGACCTTTAAACTCTGGATGACTCTGGATATGTGACCACTGACATGATTTCCTAGCCATAATTTGCCTAGATCTCCAACCCCAATATAGTTCTTGGTTTTCCACCTCTGTTGCTAAATGCTAAGCTATCTCTATTATCCTTGGCAGCCGTGGATGCAGAACAGACCACGCTACCCATAATCAGGCTAACTTAAATGGTTCCGAAAAGCAGCACTCCAAATAAATAGTTTTACCCATAAGAGATCTGAATGAGAACGTACAGCGTTAAATTCTTCAGTGGTAGTTTAGGTAACTCACCACATTAACAAGCTTATCCTAACACAGGCCTAATTTTGTATATGTCAAAGGATTTGCTTCTTGGTTCGCTTTGAATTTGTAATACAAACGTCCAGTTCATGGACTGTTCCAGTCCCCCTTGACAAACTCAACTAAAGAACTCATGGTTGCTTTTTGTTTTGTTTTATGTGTTTTGGGGTTTTCTGTCATCGCTGCGGAGATTGTTTCATGAGAGGAATTTTGTTAACTCTAGAAAATGTGATGGACTAGAATAAAACAGATTTGTTGACCCAACCACGTTGGAATGCAGTCTCTGGAGCCAGGCCTAGCTGCGGGACTTCTGGACTTGGTGGTACTAAGGGTAAAGAGCTCTGGGGTGGGCCGATGTGATGGTCAGGAGATAGTCTCCCAGCTGGGTTCTTCGGATGGCAGACATCCTTTATTTCTCTGCTTTCTTTTTCCCCTTGGGAAAAGCATTCCAAGAAAGCAAGGGGAAAATGTAGCGTAGAGAATGGCTTCCCAAAGTCACCATCTCACCAAAATTGCATCTGACCTACAAAAGTGGCATTGACCACACCTCCATTGGCAAGGCCATTCCATCCCCATTCCTCAAGCCTCCAGCACTGTCATTGTCATGGCGCGTCATGTCTTCACAACCAAATAAGAAAGGCGATGTACAGCTAACCCTACATGCCTGCTCTTTTTTTTAATTTTACTTATTTATTTTTGCAGTGTTGGGTCTTCGTTTCTGTGCGAGGGCTTTCTCTAGTTGTGGCAAGCGGGGGTCACTCTTCATCGCGGTGCGCGGGCCTCTCACTATTGTGGCCTCTCTTGTTGCGGAGCACAGGCTCCAGACGCGCAGGCTCAGTAGTTGTGGCTCACGGGCCTAGTTGCTCCGGGGCATGTGGGATCCTCCCTGGCATGTGGGATCCTCCCAGACCAGGGCTCGAACCCGTGTTCCCTGCATTAGCAGGCAGATTCTCAACCACTGCGCCACAAGGGAAGCCCCCATGCCTGCTCTTTGAGAAGCCAAAGCAAGAAGAACAACAGAAACTCCTATAATGGAGCTTAAGCTACTCCAGGGTAGATTTTATGAAGACATGTCACCCAAGAGCAGCAGGAAAAGCCACAAGCCTATGTTTTTATATAAAATACACATTTGCATGCATTCTTTGTCATTACCTTTCTATTAAGCTCAAGACGCTGAGGATTTTTTTTTTTAAAAAGTAGGTTTGCTACATTAGAAGGAAGGAACTTTAGAGAAATGAATAACAAATTTCTTAAAACCTTCTAATATGTTATGAACAACATAAGACGTAAGAACGTCAGGCCCGCAGTTGGGGCAAGGGTTAGAAGGAATTTAAGCTATAGGTTAAAAAAGTAAGTGTTCTTATCCTGATTTACCTCTTACCCATTCTACCTGCCTTCCTTTATGTCTGGAGGAGAAACATTAACTTCTTCCTCACTGAGTTATCCTTAAGCCTTTTCACAGCTTCTAGACACAAGTTTTCTCATATCTTCTTGGTTCCCACTTGGAGGGCAAGTTATCTCTCAGCAGCTCTCCTCTGAGCAGTTAATTCATCTTAATCTCCCTCCATGAGAAGGAAGAAGAGATGATGGTTCTCAACGGAGGGCAGGCCCTCCTCCCAACTTTACAACTTCACTCCCAACAGGCCCCAGACCATTGCCCTTCCAAGCGCTTACAACCCCGAAACAAAACAAGGCATCTGGTTTTTTTTTTTTTTTCCAGATAAGGCCATGATCACATAAACCACAGGCTTGCACAATATATGCTCAAAAATCGTCCTTGGCCACTGAGTCCCATGGAAACCAAGTAACAGGAGATTAAGAAAGAGAAGAGCTGGGGGGCGTTTAATTTCTCTTCAGGGTCTGGACTGATTTGATTCCGGCGGCCCTGATTTTATTTCTGCTGGGGCCTGGCATGTATATGAGAACTGACTTTCGTAACCAGGGTAATTGATAGGATGACATCAGTCTTATGGCCCTGGGATCCCTTGTATAATGGTTTGTAGCCCTTGCAGGAAATATTTCTAAACATAGCTCTTGGCGTGCAGCTCTGGAGCGCTTAAGCCAGAGGGCAGCTCCCGCCTCTCTGCTACTTTCCCAGGGACCCAAAATATTTTTATGTACACAGCCAAGCATTTTTCGAAAATTATTCTCCTACCCCCGAGTGATCGGAGTACGCTCCCCAGCATTTATATAAACGGGTCTTTGGGGACCCCAGGTTGAAGAATGGTGACACACTGATGATTCTTTGTCAGAGCTGGGATGTTTTCCAGACCCAAATAGGGGATTCAGTGAGTTAGTGAGCAGTTCTGAAACGCCTCGGGATTTCAAGAGATTGTTTGGGTTTGGGTTTCCCATGTCGCCCACTCACTTCACCAGACAAGCGCTATTTCTAAATATCCTTTTCCCAAAGAGCTGGCACCGGAATTACAAGGTGACAAATGGGAACTTGCAAAAGCGCTTGGACTCTTGCTTCCGAGGGTGGGCGTGAGAGTGTCGAGCGGGAGAAGGAGGGGGAGGGGAAATTCTGGGCTCTTCTGCGCCTTCTGCCTCTGTTTCCCCAAAGCCCATCTGCGTGCTTGGGGCTAAGGCAGGAAAGACAGCAGGCCAGCCCTCGGAAGGCAGCGCTGCCCGCTGGCTGTCGCGCCGCACCCTACCCAGAGCCATCTCTTAGAACCCAACCAGGAAAGTAAGATCGCTGCCCCTTCAGAACCACTAGGATGGCTATAATCAAAAGGACCGACTAACAGGGTTGACAGGGATATGGAGAAATTCAAATCCTCGTACACTGCTGGTGGGAATGTAAAATGGTGCAGCAGCTTGGGAAGACAGCTTGACAGTTCCTCAAAAGGTTAAACGTGGAGATGTCATATGATCCGGCAATGCCACTTCTAGGTAGCTCTCCAAGAGAGATGAAAAACATACCTCCACCCAAAAACTCGTACATGAATGTCCATAGCGGCGTTATTGATAAATAGCCCCAAAGAATAAACAACCCAAATGCCCTCTTATTCAGTAAGAGAAAGACGTGAAGTGCTGATACAGGCTACAACGTGAGTGAACCTTGAAAACATTATGCTCTGTAAGAAAAGCCGGGCCCAGAGATCACATTTATATAAAACGTCCGGAATAGGCAAATCTATAGAGACAGAAAGTAAGTTAGTGTTTGCGGGTGGCTGGAGGAAGGAGGGAGAAAAACGGGTAGCTGATAGGTACGTGGTTTCATTTTGGGGCGATGAAAATGTTCTAAAGTGAGGTCATGGGTGACGGTTGTACAACCCAGTGAATACACTAAAATCCATTAAATTGTATACTCTGAATGGGTAAAGTGTATGGTATATAAATTATATCTCAACCATGTGTTCTTTTTTAAAGAATACTAGCAAAGAATGATGGGCCACCTTCATTTAAAAAATAAAGTTTCCAATTCTGCCCAAACTGGCATTTTTGGTTACACGTGGAGATTTAATAACAAAAGCATTCAATGGATGGAAAGAACTATATGTGCAATAGACTTCAACCCAAGTTTGATCCTGTGTTGGAAGTCATGGCGGGGAGGGGATATAGCATTAAAACGTGAGTTAGTAGCTAAGGCTGGAAAGGTCTGTGACACGGAAATGTTAACTGTACACAAAGCCCAAAAGAAATCTGCTCTCTACGAAACCTAAAGATACGGTTGACGGGTGTTTCTGAACACAGCCCTGCTTTTCCGCTCACTGTTGTGGATTCGTTCGTTTTCCAGCACCTCCTCAGGCTCACTTTGGAATAAGTCGCCTGTTGATCCTCTTTAGGTCTTCCAAAAGAACACATGTGGCTTTTAGTAGGCCTTAATTCTGGCTGAAACGTCTTGGCATTGGGTCTCAACTGGACCGGGCCTTGATGCTGGAGAAACTGCCCTTTCCCTTCAGGTTCTATCAGCAAAGGATAACATAACACAGGGGTCCCCAACCCCCGGGCCGCAGACCACTACTGGTCCGCACCCTGTTAGGAGCTGGGCCACGCGGCAGGAGGTGAGAGGCCGTGGAGCAAAGCTTCATTTGCCTCTCCCCGTCGCTCCTATTACCGCCTGAACCGTCCCCCGCCTCCTGTGGAAAAATTGTCTTCCACAAAACCGGTCCCTGGTGCCAGAAAGTTTGGGGACTGCTGACATAACGCATCTAAGAGAATCTTTTTAAAAAAGCTATTTATGCCTCCCAGTAGCTGAATTTAACCTGACATAGAGTGTGGGAGTTCTCCAGTCAATCTTACGGCTGACATTTTCTAAAATAGATGTCAGTAAATAATCAGTGAATAATTAAGATGGGTTAATTAGATTGCATTTCTGAACATATTCCTTTGGTTGCTGTAAATAGACTTCTCTGCATGTGTGCCATTTCCTGTCTTTGTGTATTTGCTAATTTTATTCCTAATGACACTACGCATTACTTGCAACTTAAGAGTTTTTCCAAGCTCTTCTCAAAGCAGTAATTATGTCTGAAAACATCCCTGGAGTCAAGCAAAGGCATTTATTGCTTTTTAAAAAATTCCTCTGTCCTTACAAAAACAGTGAGGAGAGTCGGGGAGCAGGGATGGAAAACCCAAAGGCGTGGAGATGGAGGGAGCTGGACCAAGCGTGGAGCAGTTGAGAGAGGGGGGCCCAGGTAGGGCCCTGCCAAGCCTCCCCGCCCCCCCGCTCCCCGTGCCTTACGAGGCCCCACCCCCCTCTCCGGCCTTTGACCTGGGCACGAACTCCCGGCCTCACCAGGCTTGCCTCCCCCCAGGGTTAGCACCCGACTTAGAGCCCCCAGCCTCAGTTCCCTTCCCAGACGTGGAACCGCAGAACCAGGACTTCCGTTCTCCCTGTGATGTCCTCCCCCAGCCCCAGGGCAAACGGTAGGCAAACAGGCAGCAACTGACCCAGTCCTGCCAACTAACTCAAGACTTAGACTCTTCACCCCAAACCTTAGCAAAAAGGTTCACGAAAGGAGGGGAGATGCAGGGTAGAAGTCGACGATGTCTCCTGGGCATCTCGCGGTACTCCTCTCCCTTCAGATACCCAGCAGGTCACCGATTCATTACTCCTTAGGTTTAGTGATCAACTGTCTAAATGGTAAATCACCTAGAAAACCCCACATTTCTATTATTTTTGAGGAAAGAATAAAGAACATGATTTAAAGGAGTCGGGAGTCAGTTAGACAAATCCGGTCCTTTGTTGGCCTGCGGAGCCCTGGTAGCACGTCCCAGCGCCATCGCAACATTAGCACGGCCTGGACAGGTCGCCCTGCTTTCCTCCCCTGCAACCTGGAGGCGCACACGCAGAGACACGCGTACACACAGACGCACACACAGACACACAGAGACACACACATCTGCATCTAATGGCTTGAGCATCACAACTCCCTTTGAAAGCACAGGGCGTCGCGGCCGAGGGTAGCAGTGCTGTTGGCGCACAGCCTCAGAGGCCATCGGGGAAGCTGCCCTGTGAAAGTCTGAATTAGTGACCGAAGGTCTCGGGCAGAAACAGACGTGACTGAAGAGACGGGGCCGGCGAAACTGGGGAGCGTCCTCCACATGCACTTGGGCGTGACCCGTCCCCGTCACCTGTGCCTCCGCGGGCTCGAAGGCACCTGCTGATGCGACCAGGCTCGGACTGCAGGCTCCAGAGCCAGGCTCCGCAGAGGGCGTCCCTGTCCCCATGTACGGTAAAGACCTCAGGGCAGTTTGAGTAGGTCTTGCTCTTCTCAGGAATTAATATGTTTATATTCAGGCACGTTTTTAAAAAGCTTATTATGGCACATTTAGACTTCAAAGATTCCCAGACCATAAGCTAAATATATATTTAACTTCTTTTTTTTTTAATTTTTAAAGTCACATTATTTAATCACAGATTAAAACAGTGGCTTTAAAATGATCCCTATCCATTCCATAATTACATGCTCTGGATAAGAGCCTGGTTCACGGCCAAAATCCCCAGAGGTTGGAGAGTTCGAGCTTGAGGACACAGACGTCGCAAACCGTGATATGGCTTTGCCTTTGCTTTTTCTTGAAAATACCGCGGCAGTTAGCTAATGTTAATGGAACAATCACTGTCCATATACTCTTTGTTTTTTTAATTTACCTTTCTTCCTTTCTTTCTTTTTCTTTCTTTCTTTCTTCTTTAGTAAAACTATCTCTGCTGATGTCTTTGTAGAAAGACAAAGATTCCTTTGTAACCCCCCGCTGCCTTTTATTACGGGGTGTGTGAAAATAAAGGAATAATACACAGGAATGAAATCAAGCAGTTTTACCCTGGAGCCATGACTCACGGAAAAATGATAAAACTCATCCAAGAAGAGTTTAAATGAAAATGGTTTTCACTTATTCATTAAATGAATAAATACATGGACCCACAGCAAAAGGAAACACAGGGATTCCAAGAAGGTGACTCAGAGAAACACACATTTGGAAACGATCTCAAGAGTTTTATACTATCAGTGATAGATAATATCCTAGAATTACCTGATCGTGGGAGACGCTCCAAAACATTGAACTAGCGTACATGCCACACCCTGCGTTATCCGCTTTAAGAATATCCCCTGATAGGGACTTCCCTGGTGGTCCAGTGGTTAAGACTTGGCCTTCCAATGGAGGGGGTGTGGGTTCGACCGCTGGTCGTGGAACTAAGATCCCACGTGCGTCGTGGCCCCAAAAAACCAAAACATAAAACAGAAGCGATATGGTAACAAATTCAATAAGGACTTTAAAAATGGTCCACATCAAAAAAATCTTTGAAAAAAAGAATATATCCCCTGACTTAATTCTCACAACAGCCCTGTGAGGTTGGTATGATTTCCATCACTATGGATAAAGAGCTAACTAAGTCGGAGAAGTTAATTTGTCTGACCTCAAGCAGTAAGTGGGAGGGCCGAATTCAAACCGTTATGTCTGACGTCGGGACACTCTAGAGGGTAGTGAGTTATGAGTTCTGTGAGTTATGTTCTACTAGTTTCCTGATGACGTTAAAGGTTTGAGTTGAAGAGACAAGATAGTCAATCAATCAATCAATATAAAGAATATGCAGAAGGCAAATGTGCCTCCGTGACTACCAAGCACTCAAAACGATGTTGAGACTTAAACCCGCCCTTCTCTTAGCTGTACAGGTTGCGTTATGATGGAATCTTCTCCTACCTCTTCCCTCCCCTTCTGACTTGGCCATCTCGTCTTTTGGTCTATAAGCTATTGAACTAGGAAGCAGATGCCCTTCTGAAACATGGTTTAAAATAATCATAATAAATAAAATAATAAGAACAATCAAAAATAATCAAAACTCAAAATAACTTGATTGACATCTCACATAGCTGTACCTTGTTTAACTGGAGGTCCTTCCTTGGATTAAGGTCGCCACAGGGCTTATCTAATATGTGATAAAGTCACAAGAGCATTTATAGGAAATGACCCTTCACGGGGGAAAAAGGAGATAGGCTACCTTTACCCCCTTTATCTGCTTTCCTCCAAAATCGCAGATGTGGATATCACATCTAATAGATAAGTTTCCTTACTGCCCTTTTCTTCCTAACCTAAACTTGGGAGGTTTCCAAAGTAAATGCCTGGCTTTTTACAAATTGCCCACGGAAATAGCAGTTTTTCCCAGTGTTGATTTAAAAAAAAAAAAAAAAAAAAAAAAAAAAAAAAAAAAAAACAATACCCAAACTGGCCTTTTGGCTCGCGGTGCAGAAACTCTGGTTCTCGAAGTTTTAAAGAGTTAAGAGACTAGGTGGAATGCCTTGGGAATGTTGGCAGAGAGGCTGAAAATCCATCCCCTTTGTTTCTCACCCTGGATGGAATCCCGGAACCAGGAGCACACAGTGATGTCTGGAGGTTCACGTTCTTCTTCCAATTCTGTTCTGATCTGCGCCGAAAGTCAGCTGGGGGTCCACCGAGGTCCACCGAGGTCCTATCCACCGTGGCGGGCGGGGCGGGGGCGGGGCGGGCTTATTTTTACCTAGTCCCTGGGGACTTCCCAGAGGCAGCGAGAAAACATTTTCATCTAGGAGCCATTTGCTCCTCCTTGAAGGAAAACAGTCCCAGAAGATTAATGAGGGTGGTGGCGAGGGAAGCCGGGGATGAGGACAGAGGACCAGGAGGAGGCAGGGTTATTTGGATTTTGCATTTTCCTGGCCTGATGACATCTCAGTGACATTTGAACTTGGCGTTAGGAAGGGAACACAGCCCTGCGTGCGGGTCCTGGGACCAGAGGGGCAGAGGCGGGGCCTGGGCTGGCATGGCTGCGGGGCCGCAGGGCTCCGAGGACCTGCTGAGTGGCTGGGACCGGCTGGTATGGGGCCTGACTTGCCGGGTGCTGAGGACGTGCCGAGGGGGGAACCTGCGGGTCCTGCAGCTGATGCTGAAACCATGGTGTATCTCCAGGGCTGTCTACCAGGTGGGACCCGATGCTCCTCTTCTGTTTCTTTGCAGCATGAGAAACCCATGGGGGATGGCGGGGAAGGGTTGTCAACTGCTGTCCCTTGTGTATTATGTCCAGTAAATAGAGGGAGGGGCTCGCTTCAGCTGGCATCTCCTAGGTGCCAGGCGCTGGGCGAGGTGTGTCGTAAGCAGGATCTAACTCAGTTTTCCAAAACAACCTGATAAAATAGGCATTTATGGCACCTTTTGGAGATGAGGTTATTGAAACTCAGGGAGGGACGTAAGTTGTTCAGAGTCACCCCGCTGGTAACTGACAGAGCCCTGCGATTTACACCCAAGTAAAAAGTGAGGATGCCCTTTGCACAAGTTCATGCCCCTCTCACAAGAGATGCTGTTTTCTCAAAGAGAGGGAGAGTGTGTGTGTGTGTTTGGGGGTGGGATAGAGGTGGCAACAAGCTGATAAGGGACGTTGGCTGCACGGGACAGGAGGTGAAGAGGGAAGAGCGCAGAGCAGCAATAGCGGGTCGCGTCCCGCCCGTCCTCACCTCCCTCCCCTTTGGCGGCTCCCCTAGTCAGACGTGCCCACACAAAATGTGAGAAAGAGGGAAAGTTTTCTGCAGCAGGGTGGCCCTTCTGAATCAGTTGGCTGGGGATGCAGGCTCTTAAAAAGGGAGAGACAAGAGAGTCTGCTTTCCCATCCAGACTGGTGGCAGGAAGCCAGGTCCCTGCCAGCCACGGGCGGTTCAGTGCTGACCGCCCAGCCCAGCCTGAGGAGAAGGAGCCAGACTTACTGAGGGGGCTGGAGGCAGATGAGCAAAGGGGTAGCTCTGCCCCTGCCTGGTTCTGGAAGGAAGGTGTCACTAGCTCTTCCTCCACTGATGCTTTCTTATAACGCAGTTTATTTCGCTGATTTAACTTGAGCGGCTTGGGTCCTCTCTCTTTGCTTCCCAGACTGTTTGAAAGCAAGCAGACACAGCTGGCCTTTGTGTTTTTAGGCATAATCTGGCGGTGTAGAATCCCTTAATGAACCGTAATGGCTAAACAACCCAGGACCGCGCAGCCACCCTTCCCCCCAAGCCCTCCTCATGGAATGGTCCAGACTTGCATTGAAGGGACAGCTCCTTGGAAAACGCGCCCAGGAGCCCTGAGTTGATTTTACAGAGGGGCAGAGTCCTCCCAGAACCCCCATTCCGTCTTCTTCTACGCACGGGCAGAAGGGAAGACTTTCCAAGTGGCTTGCAGGAAGGGTTTGATTTTTTTGTTTGTTTGTTTGGTTTTTATTTCAGAATTCTTGTATCTGAAGGGCTCATTCATACCCATGGTTTTACTGTAAACAGCAACTATGTCTGTAATAGATCACATATAAAAGAAACTTGAGAGAAGTCTTCTCAAATTTGACATCAATCTGGAAAGTCTACACAATGTTTCCCATGACGAATTGTGAATCGAAAGACTTCTGGAAAAAAATCTCCCAGATGGGAGATTCAAACAGTAACTAACATAGTTAGTTGGTCCTTTTTTTTTTTTTTTTTTTTTTGAAACCTTGGTTTTAGAGTCAGTTCTCCAACAGCTCGGTGTTTGGGGGTAAGTCCTTAGTCCAGATGAGTCTGTCTTATTTGTTGCTGATTACGAATGAGTTTGGGAGTCCTGGCTTCTTACCTCTGTCTCCCACTTTCTTTTTATCTCCTATTTGTCCTCTCTTATGTTTCATCAAGTTACGTAAAAATCAAGAGTCTAAATCGAGCGAGCAGGGTGGCCTAGCCCCACCTCAGAGGAACTTTTTTAGGAACCTCCCTTCGTGTTACAAGTGTGTTGGAGAGAACACTGAATTATTGGACACCAGGCCTGGAAAACATTTTCTTCCTGATTCAACCTCAACTCGATTCATCAGTCACTTACTGAATAACACTTGTGTGCCTGGCCCTTGGTAGGCAATTGGGACTCAAAGGTTAATCACTCCTCATTCTTGTCCATGGTTTGTCTCTGGCCAAGCTGCGCTCATCAGCCAAGCCAGGGTGCCCAGAGGGCAGATGCCTATGACCCACACAGCCTGTCTGCAGCCAGCAGTTAATTCCCACAGGTGGGTCTGGAAAGCATTTGTGGAGGGGAAAGTCAGGACGGCAGGTCTAAACTGGTTCACTGACCTAAGAGGCCAGGTTGACCAGTTGGCTGTCTGCAGAGCCGGGCTAAGGGGCTTCAAGAAGGAAGGGAAGCTGAAAGCAAAAGGCAGCTGCACTGGGCCGGGGTGAACTGAAGGAGTCCCAGATGAGACTTACCGTCTCCGGGGCAGCTTTACCTGCTCCCAGACCTTTTACCTGCCATATGGGTAGGTTTCCCACACCAAGCAATTCTGACACTAACTGCCCGGAGTTAGCACAAGTTCAGATGAAGGGCTCAGGTTAAGGACTGCCTCCACACTTCAGACACCAACCAAGCAGGGTTGGTTTAATGGGACACGTACAAGATACCAGCCCATGCTCAGGAGCTCACAGCCTCCTGGGGAAGAGTCAAGAAAACAAGTCGAGTTTTCAAGGGAGAAACAGAGAGTAACTAATTTTGCTCAGGGAAGACTTTTCAGAAAGTCTTTTATTCTCTCCGAGCCTTTGCTTTCTCAATTATAGAGTATAGCTTCATAGCAGTATAAGGGATAAATCAGGGCATATTTGTGAAAGTGTGCTGTAAATATAATACTAAAGTATATACAAATGGGAAGTGTTGTTGTTTTTATTGAAGTATTGTTGCTGTACAATATTATATAAATTACAGGTGTATAATATAGTGATTCATAATTTTTAAAGGTTATATTCCATTTATAGTTATTATAAAATATTGGCTATGTTTCCTGTGTTGTACAATATATCCTTGAAGCTTATTTTATACCTGATAGTTTGTACCTGTTACTCCCCCACCCCTATCTTGCCCCTCCCCACTTCCGTCTCCCCACTGGTAACCATTTGGTTGGTCTCTATATCGGTGAGTCTGCTTCTTTTTTGTTATACTCAGTAGTTTGTTGTATTTTTTAGATTCTACATATAAGTGATATCATACAGTATTGGTCTTTCCTTGTCTGACTTATTTCACTTAGCATAATGCCCTCTAAGTCCATCGACATTGTTTCAAATGGCAGAATTTCATTCTTTTTTATGGCTGAGTAGTATTCCATTGTATATATGTACCACATCTTCTTTATCCATTCGTCTGTTGATGGACACTTAGGTTGCTTCCATATCTTGGCAATTGTAAATAATGTTGTTATGAACATCGGGGTGCATGTATCTTTTTGAATTAGTGGGGTTTTTTGTTTTGTTTTTCGGCTATATACCCAGGAGTGGAATTGCTGGGTCATATGGTAAATCTATCTTTAGTTTTTTGAGAAACTTCCATATTGTTTTCCACAGTGGCTGTACCAATTTACATTCCCACCAGCAGTGTATGAGGGTTCCCTTTTCTCTACATCTTCTCCAGTATTTGTTATTTGTGTTCTTTTTTGATGATAGTTGCTTCTAAATCTTGGCTATTGTAAACAGTGCTGCTATGAACATTGGGGTGCATTATCTTTTCACATGAGCGTTTTCATTTTCTTCGGCTATATACCCAGGATTGGAATTGCTGGATCATATGGTAGTTCTATTTTTAGCTTTTTATTATTTTTTTAAATGTACTGTATTCTTACCGCCTTTTATCTTGGGAAAAGTTCATCAAGAGTGCCTTTATTTACTAGTGGTAAGGTGATTAATGGCCATTTTTATGTATTTCGTTTAGGCAGTTGTCTAGGGAAAAACTCTGTTTTCCTTTACTCTCACTCTGCTTTATACTCACAGTGCTTCTGACGCCAGATGGGTAGGTTTTCCACACCAAGCAATTCTGACACTAACTGCCTGGAGTTAGCACAAGTTCAGGTTAAGGGCTCAGGTTAAGGACTTCCCCCACACTTCAGACACCAATCACAAGTCTCCAGTTTACCCACAACTTCTGGCTGACTTGGCTACAAACTGGAGGTTCTCACGATCCCCTCCTTGGATTTGATCATTTGCTAGAACAGCTCACAGAACTCAGGGAAACACATGTATCAGCTTATTACATGATAAAGGAGATGAGAAAGGATACAGATGAAGAGATTCATAGGGCAAGGTCTGGGAAGGTCCTGAGTGCAGGAGCTTCTGTCCCTGTGGAATTGGCAGGCACCATTATCCCAGCCCATGGATATGTTCACCAACCCAGAAGCTTTTTGAACCCCATATTTTGGGGATTTTTGTGGAAGCTCCATCACACAGGCATGATCAGTCATTAACTCAGTCTCCAGCACCTCTCCCCTTCCCAGAGGAAGCGGGTGGGGCTGAAAGTTCCAAGTTTCTAATCATGGCTTGATCTTTCTGGTGACCAGTCTGCATTCTGAAGCCATCCAGGAGCCCAACAAGAGTCACCTCATTAGAACAAAAGACATTCCTGTCATCCAGGAAATTCTAAGGCATTTAGGAGCTCTGTGTCAGGAGCCAGAGTCAAAGACCAAATATTGGAACCAAAGATGCCCCTGGTGCTCTTAGGAAATTACAAGAGTTTGAGGAGCTCTGTGCCAGAAATGGGGAACAGAGAACCATATATATTTTTTTCTATTATTTGATAGCAATGTTTTCATGGTTTACAGTTTCTCCATTGGCTGAAGTGATGGCTGTCAGTCCCTGGCTGGACTTTTGACTCAATTGGGGAGCTTTTAAAGCACCCCATGCCCAGATCTGACTCCTAGGGATTCTGATTTAAGTAATCTGGTGCCTACATACGTATGTTTTTAAAGCTTTCTAGGTGATTCTATTGTGCAGTCCAGCTGGAGAGCCTCTGAGCTGAAGGAGGCTTATTCCACTGTCAGATAGTAAGCAGATGCTTACAGAAACCCCAGGAGACCACATCTGAGTCACTGTGGGGGCCACTTAAATATATATATATATGTATATATATATATTTTTTTAACATCTTTATTGGAGTATAATTGCTTTACAGTGGTGTGTAGTTTCTGCTGTATAACAAAGTGAATCAGCTATACATATACATATATCCCCACATCTCCTCCCTCTTGCATCTCCCTCCTTCCCACCCTCCCTATCCCACCCCTCTAGGTGGTCACAAAGCGCCGAGCTGATCTCCCTGTGCTATGCGGCTGCTTCTCACTAGCTATTGATTTTACATTTGGTAGTGTCTATATGTCCATGCCACTGTCTCACTTTGTCCCAGCTTCCCCTTCCCCGTGTCCTCAAGTCCATTCTCTATATCTGCATCTTTATTCCTGTCCTGCCCCTAGGTTCTTCAGAACCTTTTTTTTTTTTTTTTAGATTCCATATATATATGTGTTAGCATACGGTGTTTGCTTTTCTCTTTCTGACTTACTGCATGTGATTCATGAGATTAGTAGGAAGCGCTAATAGAGGACAAAAGGGATTATGTGACATCTAAGAATGAGGGTCACGAATAATGGTTTGATGAGGTTATCATGAGGATTAACTCAGTTCAAAAGAAACCCATTGCTTGGCACATAAGAAGCACTCAGTAAGTGTTAGCGGCTTTTATTATTACAAGAACAAACGTGATCACCCATGGTCAAAACTGTGAAAAGGGTATGATTTGACCCTTAGTGCAGCAGTGGCTTTCTCTAGAACAGGACTCAAGTGTGGCTCTGGAGGGAAACCTTCCTCATTTCCAGATCGCCATCCCAGTCTCAAAACAATGGCTCTAGCTCTGCTGGAGCATGTCAGGCAACGCAAGTCTCTTCTCTGCAGGGACTTTTGTCTTCCTGAAGTGACTCTTCCTCAGGACTTCTTTTTCACAAAGGTTAATCATGGAGCCTGAATGTTATATAATTGGGGGTGAGAATGTTTTAAAAGAAAAATAATAAAAAATTATACAAACTTAGGTGTGGAAGGAAAATCACAACATGTTACAAACGGAAGAAAGGTGACAAATACCATAAGCATCATGAAATACAAAATAGTAACAAATTTACTAATTAGCCGCCTAATACATCTCTACTCTTCCACCTGTTCTTCACGAGGCAACGGCTTTGTAATATTTTCTGTAGTGAGGGAAGAGAAGGAGAAGTTGGTCTTTCCTCTAACATGGCTGATCAAAATCTGTGTTTTTATTACTGTTAGTTTAGAAAGGTCTTGTTCAGATTCATAACTTGTTTTTGGAAATATTGGGCACATTTTTAGGATTGTCAAATTTGGAAATCCTTCTCTCAAGTTTCTCCTATGCATGGTCTATTATCAAACATACTGTTGGGCTTCCCTGGTGGCACAGTGGTTGAGAGTCCGCCTGCCGATACAGGGGACGTGGGTTCGTGCCCTGGTCCGGGAGGATCCCACGTGCCGCGGAGCGGCTGGGCCCGTGAGCCATGGCCGCTGAGCCTGCGTGTCCGGAGCCCGTGCTCCGCAACGGGAGAGGCCACAGCAGTGAGAGACCCTTGTACCGCAAAACAACAACAACAACAACAACAAAAAACCATACTGTTTATAGTAAAACTATAATGAAAGAGAACTCTAAACAAAGGCATTCTGGAAAAATTCAGTTATGTTCTATTTCCTTTGATAAAGAAAAAAATTACATGATGCTTTTACAGTTGCCTTTTTATATTATATACACTCCTGACAGAGACAACACTTTCACTTTTGACTGGGGTTTATGAGAACCAAACTCTCTACTTATAATTTTGCTGGTCTGTTGAATGGATGATTTCTCCACAGACTAGGTTCTGGCTCCCTGCATTTATATATACATACTTTTTATTGAAATATAATTGATTTACAATGTTGTGTTAGTTTCAGGTATATAGCAAAGTGATTCAGTTTTATATATATATATATATATATATATATATATATATATATATATATACACAAATATATAGTCTTTTTAATATTCTCTTCCGTTATAGGTTCTTACAAGATACTGAGTATAGTTCCCTGTGCTATGCAGTAGGTCCTTATTGGTTACCTATTTTATATATAGTAGTGTGCATATTTCAATCCCAAACTCCTAATTTATCCCTACCCCCCTTCTCTTTTGGTTACCATAAGTTTGTTTTCTATGTCTGTGAGTCTATTTCTGTTTTGTAAATAAGTTTCTTTGTATCATATTTTTTAGAGTCCATATATCAGCAATATCATATGGTATTTGTCTTTCTCTGTCTGGCTTCCTTCACTTAGTATGATAATCTCTAGGTCCATTCATGCTGCTGCATATTGGCTCCTTGCATTATAAACCTGATTTCTCCTATGTGGAGGCCACACACTTCCAGAGCCAGGTGCTGTAAGATGTAGTAATATCTGGGTAAGACCCCGGGCCCTGTACCTTCATGGACAACAGAGGGTAAGTCAGCACTTAAGGGTGAGGAGTAAAAGGCTGGAAACCATTCCTTCAATGGTATCATCCATTTCCATCTGTTCATAGATAGATGGAAATGACTGTCAACTTCATATATATATATATATATATCCCTCTAAACCCAAACTACATGTATCCCAACTCAACTTTCCCTGAGCTCAATTCCAAAAAGTACCTATGGCCATTCCAATGCTATGTGATCAAGATGGGAAGCTTGACAGAGGGTAGGTCAGTGCAGAAAGACACAGTAGTCATAACTGATGGCAATTAAAATAGCTCCCTTATGCAAATATGGCTACGTACACATATTACTAGGTATCATCCCAAAGACCTGGAAAAGACCCCAAGAAGTGAAGGGCCCTGAAGTTTAAGCTTCATTAGCATCATGATGAATCCACCTTTGTACCCTACCACCCCACCCCTTATCACCAGTATGAACTACGGGAAAATTAAGATAAATAAGACCAATAACCTGAATTATTGCTGTGCCATAAATTGCTTCTGGCCCCAAAGATGGAGACCACATATGTAAGGCATATGGAGCCTGTTTTAGATTATTGTTTTTTCAGTTGGATGTCATTCATTTTTTCAATTTTTTCATTTTTGTTCTATTTGTAGAAACAGTACCCTTCATGAGAGTTGTCAACTTTGTTTCTGTTTTTTATTTTCTGAAACCTTCTGAACAAAGCCCAAAGAGGAAACTTACCTGCTCTTCCTGACTTGAAGATATAAGCTGTAGGGAAGAAACTAGGAGTGGGAAAATGTCCCAGCGTACGTTCCCATCTTCTTCCAAGAAGTGTGGATTCTTACATGGTTTTAAAATCATCCATGGCTCACCCATCACTGCTTCTTCTAGAAGAAAATACAGACCAGTGGCTAGAGTGACGACCAAGTGTCAGGAATTTGGGAAGAGTCCTTTTTTTAATTATATAGAGTGGTTCTGAGCCCATGTTCTGGCACTGACTGTCTGTGGCCCACGGAACCAGGCCTACATCGACCTGTATGTACTGCATTTCCCCCAAACACTGCCAGAAAACAAAAACAAAAACAAAAAAAATGACAATAGGTGAGCCAACAGAGGAGATTGCTTTATCACCCCAGGATGGGGTTTATAGTCACAGAGAATGATTCGTGCATTTTCCTGTTAGTAGGAATTGTGTTTCTGAAACTGAGAGGTTCTAGAAATAGGAATCATTTTGAAACTGCAACTTCATCTCACCTGTCTGCGTGATGAGTTACAATGATATCAGTGGTAAATTCTCCTAATGATGAACAATTCCTCTAAAAGGGTATTGGGTTTGCAATGATTCATTTGCATCTTCTAAAGCAACTAATACAACCAGCCTGGGACCGATGGATGACGCCTGATTTCAAAAAACATTCCCACATGTGCAAAGCTAGGCTTTGATGCTCAATTTGCTATTTTTGCTGTTCCTCTTTCATCATTTCATTCCGGCAATGTATGTTTTCCAAGGGCTGTGCTTTTCATATTATTTAGTGCCCACATATGGTACGGGGCTGGGCCTTTTCTCTGATGATCTACAACATGTGTTATGGTTATAGCGGAAAAAAAATAGACTTGCACCAAGAAGAAAATTGGCAAATTTATTCCGCTCCTTTCTACCTTTTGTCAAGTTTGTGCTTCAACCTTTTCGGCCACGCATTACGGCTGCTGGTGCCTGTCAGTAAAGGATGATGTGTTTGCATTTCCGCAGATGTGCTTGAATTAACACACCCCCTGTTTGCAACAGCCTTTTCTTACATTGACAAAGAATCACGTCTTTGCAATAGGACCATTCAAATCTCTTGAGTTTGCAAAACTCATTCTTGAATTTTCTAACAACCTATTTACAAACAGAGCAGGAGCTCAGTTTTTACTTTGTTCAGAAAATATTTTTGAGTCTGCCATGGGGTATGTTTTCGTCCTTCTTGAAAGCACTTTTCTTGGTTCCAGTGAGAAAATAATACTTTCAGGGTTTAAAATTAGCTGTCAGGGGCTTCCCTGGTGACGCAGTGGTTGCGAGTCCGCCTGCCGATGCAGGGGACGCGGGTTCGTGCCCTGGTCCGGGAAGATCCCACGTGCCACAGAGCGGCTGGGCCCGTGAGCCATGGCCGCTGAGCCTGCGCGTCCGGAGCCTGTGCTCCGCAACGGGAGAGGCCACAACAGTGAGAGGCCCGCGTACCGCAAAAAAAAAAAAAAAAAAAAAAAAAAAAAAAATTAGCTGTCAGTCACTATATCAAGCAACTCACTTCGGGCCAGTCCCTCCCAACATATGCTAATTTACTATGAAAGCATGTGGAAATCAACTCGGAAGTTTTTCTTTTGACCCGTATCACACACACTACCTTTGACTAGTGAGGGCTTCTAAACTTCTACTCAAGTGGGGCTTGGAGACAGTAATCCCGTCAAAAGGAGAGTAGCCAGTTTTCCGGTTAAATTGTACATTTGTTTAGGGGTCTTTGGGGCTGGGGCTGATGGAGACTGGGGGATCTAATTTCTCTGCCATTGCCTAGAAATAATGATTATTTAAGTAAATGGCAAGTCTTCGCCTGATCTCCTCAAAATGCCCTGTTCTTCACAAAGTGGCGTCTTTTCAAAATCCCATCAATCGAGAGACAATTTTTCACTCTTTCTAACTTCAAGAAACACGTACTTGCATCTTTTTATAGTTTACAGAGTACTGTCAAGTGCATTCTCTTAGTTTTGATTCTTGACACCAGTGAGAGGGGTTATAAATGAGAGTGCCGCATCAAGGCTCAGAGAAGTTGGTGGCTGGCCTCTTGTCAGGTAGGACTTCAGCATCTATGTTATCGACATTTGTTCTGGGGTGTTGATCACCTGTGCAAGTGCCAGCTGGTTTTAAGGCGCCTCTCTCTACGAAGTGATTTGGGAGAAGATGGGCAGTGGTAGATGCAGAAATCAAGTATTCTAAATTATATTTTGTAGTTATACTAATAAATCGGGGTATGGCATATTTCTACCTCAGTTTCCTCACTAAGTGAAGATGCATTCATTCACTCAGGTGTTTGTTCGTTCCTCTGACAAATAATTAAGAACACCTGCTAGGGGCCAGCTATTGGGCTGAGTTCCAGAGATAGGACGGTGAACAAAAGCAAACATGATTCCATGTTTGTATAGAGATTATGTTCCACGGGTAGAGTTCTGACAATCATTCACTCAACAGTGCTAACGTAATAATTATGCAAACTCACGGGAAATTCAAATTGGAAGTCAGTGCTTTGAGGACAAGGTACCCAATAGCCCAAGAGGGTTTAACAGGAGAACTTACTTGTTCTGAGACATCAGGGAAGGCTTCCTGAGAAGACAACAGATGAGCAGAAATCTTCAAGACAAGTGAGGGTTAACTAGGCAAAGGGAATGGGCAGAGATAACACAGTGTACCAGCCCAAAGCTGCTGCAGAAAAAAAGAAGACAATTAGACTGAATTTGTTAGGCTAACAAGCATGCATCCTTATGTAACGAGTGTAATGTGATTTATATCACTTACAATAATGGTGACCATAGCACTTGGCCACTGGTCGCTCTTCACGAGCCTTGTCCTAACCCAGCACTGGACCTTCTGAAGACAGCTGGCCTGTTCTGGGAGCCTCACCATCCAGCCTCAGCTGGAAATTTTCTTTATTCTCAAGGGTATGAGCTCATCCCCACACCAGATGGGTTCCTAATAAATGATCATTGTGCAATCTGATTATTTTCATGTCATGCTACCCTTCTTTGGAAGATGGAAACAGGGCCTGGGTCTCTTTATCATCTTCCTAAGTTGGAGGAGAATTTCCTCATTATGGTTGCACACCCTGTATTTTGAGGGGAAACTTAGATTGTAGAACTAGGTGGCAGTTCTGCCCTAAGGATCCACTAACAATAACGTTTTAAGTGTAGACAGTCGGTTCATTTTTCTCAAAGGGTGCATGAATTAAAGTAAGTTGGGCTTCTGCAGTAGATACCTTGGAAATCTCAGTGACTTGTCACAACAGCAATTTAGTTCTCACTCATAATAAGTCCAACATGTTCTGGTTGCTAGACGGCCTTCCCCAGGGTCGTTCAGGGTCAACTTGTGACTCAGCCCTCCTCTAGGGTCTCAGCGACCCAATTATTTAGTAAAGGAGAACATGGAGGGAAGCACCCCTGAGAGTTTTTCTAGCTCAGACCTAGAAGTAGAACTCTTCCCTTATACTCACATCCCATTGGCCAGAAGGTGGTCACATGGCCAACCCCCAACCGTTAGGGATGCTGGGAAGATCGGGTGGATGGGGCCCATCACAAAGGGTTTAGGGCTTGTGCCCTGCGTCAGTGAATTCAGTATAAAATCCCAGTCCCCAGACCAAATCTTCTTATCTGGAAACAGAAATAACCCTATTTACCACTTACGGTCATCTTTAGGATTGAATGAGGCATTATCTGTAAAATACTTAGACCAAGCCTGGTAAATAACACCAGCGCAATAGATGTTAAGCCATTATTATTAATTTATTCATTGGCTACAAAATGAAAGCAAATTTAAAGGTACCTGAGCCTTTCGTATCCTCCCCTCTGAGAAATGAATGGGGACGTAAAACAATATTCTTTAACTTCTAAAAGAAGAAAAAAACACTCAGTTTCCAAATTTGTACAGGAGTATTCTTCATGAACATCCTTTACGTTTCTAGGGGAAATTTAAGAAGTCTTTTGACAGACACTTGTGTCAGGAAATAAACAAGCTATGATCCAAGAATTCTAAGTAGGCAATTGTGGTGTCTTAGGTAGTGGTGGCCTCTGGGGACCCAGTGCTGAATGAAAGTCCCAAGGTTGGTGGTTCCTAGAAATCTGAAGGGCCCTCTGTTCTCTCCTCCCTGCGGAGCCAGGATCCAAGGGTGGACACTGCCTCTCCCACACCAGGCAGCTTTGTTGGCGCTTCCCTAGGCGAGCATTTGGTTTGTGATTTCCCTGTTTCGGGGTGGCCACTGACGCTTTTGCACAGTGTCTGCTGGTCTGGGCCAGATAACCTGCAGTTTGCTTTCTCTCTTGGCCAAGCCCAGAGCACAGGGCACCATCCCCCACCCCCCACCCCCCAGCATTTTCAGAGCAAGAGGATGTCCTTGTTGCTCTTCAGCCCTGGGCGCCAAATTGTAGCTGACACCTCGTTTGAGGGCTCTGATCCAGGCTTGGCAGTGGAGGACCCCCGTGAGGCGGCTTTGACCTCCTTTAACACCTGAGGTTATATTTAGTTTCCTCCCGTGCCCATGAAGCCGTAGCTAAACCCTTGCAAAAAAATTGGCTCAGCTGTGTGTCACAACCTGGCCTTCCTCTAAAAGGTCTCTGCAGGGTATTGAGATCAAATCCTAAAAAAAAAAAAATCCCAGCTTTTGAAGAATGCGGATACGCATTATCTGATTACCAAGGAGGGGGGTGCTGAGAAGAGACTGTGAGAATTCCAGTCCATGCTGTCTAATAAAATTCCCTTATTTAAGCCACTTAGTAGAATAAAATACTTGAAGTGCTGGGGAATCTTGTTAATTTAGTCAAGATTATTAACCTCTTCTCTTCTGTTGAGGCTACATCTCAACCACCCAAGGAAACTACATGTCTAGACTGGCGATAACTATGAAAGTAAAATAAATTGAAGGTGTTGAGTTCTGTTCCAAGCGCTTTACATATACATTAATTTTCTCCATGATCCTACAATGATTATCCCACTTTATAGGTAAGAAAAGGGAGGTTAGGTCACCCAGTTCAAGGTCACGCAGCTCGTGAGAAACAATCAGAGGCCAGATGTTTAGTGAATGTAGAAAACCCCTATTCACATGCTGCAGCGTTAATCATCTCCCACCAGGAGGTCTCTCCTGTTGCCACCCTTGGTTCGTACAGGCATTTGAGTGATGAGTTTCAGGTCAGCGTGGCATTGGTGTAGTATGTGGTAATCCTTGAGCTACAGTCCTTAGGTGGCCTGTCTCTCTCTTCTAAAACTCCCTACCGGCAGTTTCCTTGTTGTGTTCAGGATTGAAGGATAAAAACAGAGCTCTTTCCCATTGCCTGAAATCTAGTGAAATACACAACCATTTCTGTCTTTCAGCCTAGATTCTATTACTTTGGTCTAAGTTAGAGGTTCTTTCTTTCTTTTTTTTTTGGCTGCATTGGGTCTTCGTTGCTGTGTGTGGGCTTTCTCTAGTTGCGGCGAGCAGGGGCTATACTTTCATTGTGGAGCCCGGCCTCTAGGAACATGGGCTGCAGCATGCGGGGCTCAGTTGTGGCGCATGGGCTCAGTAGTTGTGGCTTGCGGGCTGTAGAGCGCAGGCTCAGTAGTTGTGGCGCACGGGCTTAGTTGCTCCTCGGCGTGTGGGATCTTAGTTCCCGGACCAGGGATCGAACCGGTGTCCCCTGCATGGACAGGTGGATTCTCAACCACTGCGCCACCAGGGAAGTCCTAGAGATTCTTGATAATAATAGCTGACATTTATTTAAGGCTCCATATATCTGCCTTTCACATGTATATATTTAATCTTCAAGGCAACAATATGAGAGGGTTCTGTGATTGTCCACGTTTATACCCGAGGAAACTGAGTCGCCAGGAGCTTCATGTCACTCACCCACGGTCAAACAGCTGGTGAACTGTGGAGCCAAGATTCAAACCCAGTCCGTCTGACTTCAGAGTTCAGAGTTTGAAGCACAAGGCACTGGGGAGGTCCCATACGAGAAACTGCAAACTGCAAAGCTGTTTTCACGGAATCCTTGCATTATCTCCTTCTTGCTTCCGTTTCAGTTTCATGGTCACCTGTCTACAGCCACGTTAACCATAAGTGAAAATGTCCCTGCCTCGTTTCATTGTTGTATTAGTCAGTTCTCACATATTTCTCGCTTGGGGCAGGGTAGCATGGCACTGGTGGAGCCCTGTAGCTCTAGGGCTGAATCTCAGTTTAAACTCAGCTCTAGGGCTGAATCTCAGTTCCAAGAGCTGTGCGATCGTTATCTTGTTACAGCGCCGCAGTTTCCTCCACTGTAACATGGGGATAAATAAGACCTCAAAACTGTGTCGTCATGAGTGAGATATTGACATAAAGCTCTTAGCGTCAATCTGCTGGGCAGGAAGCATTCAGTAAAAGGTAACCATTGCCGTTGTTAACATTGCTGTTTCACATTTCAGTCAACAAACATTGACTAAGTCTCGCGCCAGGCAGTGTGCTAATACTGACAGAAAAACAAAAGGCTAGGTTAAGGTATTTGCTACAAGTTTCAAAGCAGCCAGGTAAATCAGTCGGGTAAGTAGTAAAAAGATAACTAAGGATGCGTGGCAGTAGGCGATAGATGCCAAGAGAGAAGTTCAGACAACAAGTCCTGTTGGATTTCAGAGAAAGAAGGGACCAGGGCTCAGAGCGGGATTCAGGGAGGAGGACAAAGACCAGATAGGATTTAGCAAGGCTATAGGTGAAGGCAAGGTTCCCAGATAGAAAAATTATTGCAAGCGTGGGAAAAGGTGTGAGAGAAACAGCATCGGATGTACTCACAGTTACCATATATGATCCACTTTCTAAGTGGGGCTTATAGTACAGAGGGAGAGAGGGAGAGCTGGGGGCCAAAGAGATGCAAGGACCAAAACAGGACTGAATGGAAGGGGGGACTGGAAGCAGGAAAAAACTAGTGATTTGCTCAACCCCCTGAATTAATATCGCAGCTAGAAATAACACCCAGGATTCCCAATTCCCAGCTAGATTCCGAATGTGAGACACCGTGCTCTCCCCAGCAAAGGAGGGTGTACACTCCCTCCTGTTTCTTTCGACTCTGCTTATGATAAAGTACAAGCCAGAGAGAAGTGGAACGATTCATAAGCAGCAACAGTCAGGCAGTAGAGCCTCTCAGAAGCACCTGCCTGCTTGTTGAATCTTTGCCCGTCAAGACCCGCTTCCCGGGCTTCCCTGGTGGCGCAGTGGTTGAGAATCCGCCTGCCGATGCAGGAGACACGGGTTCGTGCCCCGGTCCGGGAAGATCCCACATGCCGCGGAGCAACTAAGCCCGTGAGCCATGGCCGCTAGGCCTGTGCGTCCGGAGCCTGTGCTCCGCAACGGGAGAGGCCACAACAGTGAGAGGCCCGCATACCGCAAAAAAAAAAAAAAAGACCCGCTTCCCTTCCCACCCGCGTCTGTACGGAGGCAGAGAACAGCCACCGGCGAGAGCACTGATCTTGTTATTCACCGACTGTTCGGGTTACCCTCTGGTTCAGGGCCTGCTGATGCTCTCCATGACTTTCTTAGCCAGTTGTTTAACAAGAATGTTCTGGATAAGCACTCAGTTCTCAGGAACTGAGGAAGTAGCCGGTGTGGCGGCTGGAGGGAGGCTCGGAGCTGAATGCGGAGCTCGTTGTGAATCTCGGTTTTCAAACAATGCTCAAGATCTCCCGCTTCTGCGCCTCCCAGGCGCTTGCTGAGGGCCACGACTCAGGAGGAGTCCACGTGTTTCGTTTTTCTCCTCCAACCCTGTACTGTTCTCCAGATCGTCATCCATGCTCAGGAATGCACGTCAACTCCTTTGACTCTTAAAACTCACCGCTAAATCCATTTTCTGTGCCACTGGGAAAAATACACAGCCGTACAGCCACGACTATTTTCTTATTTTTTCAGCTAGTGATTTTTTTCCTCCAGTGTTCTTGAGATATAACTGGCATATTGCAGTTTAAGACATATAGCACGATGATTTGACTTACACATACTGTTAAGTGATTACCACAGTAAGTTTCGTGAACATCCATCATCTTGAATAGATACCCCCCAGAAAGAAGAAACTCCTTTTCCCTTGTGACGAGAACTCTTAGGATTTACTCTTTCAACGGCTTTCATCACCAAACAGCAGTGTTAACTACACGCATCATACTGAACATTAAATTACATCCCTAGTATTATTTATCTTATAACTGGAAGCTTGTACCTTTCGACTGCCTGCACCCAGTTGCTCCCAGCTCCCAGCCCTGTCTCTGGAAACCACAGATATGATCTCTTTTTCTGTGAGTTTGTGGGGCTGTTGTTGTTGTGTGTTTTAGATTCCACACACACATAAGAGACATCATGCATTATTTGTCTTTCTCTGTCTGACACCCTCAAGATCCACCCACGTTGTCCCAAATGGCTGGATTTCCTTCTTTTTTAATGGGTGAATAATATTCCATTGTGTATTTATACCACAACTTCTCTATGTAGCCATCACTACAGAAACTTAGTTTGTTTCCATGTCTTGGCTGTTGTAAATAATGCTGCAGTAAATATAGGAGAGCCACTTGTAATTTCAGATTAGCATTGTGGTGTAGCTGAGATGAGCAGGGACTTTGGTGTCAAACTGATACAGGTCCAAATTACCTGTCTCCACCAAATATAGGTCCATCATCTACCTGTTGCATGAACTTGGCAGGCTCCTTAGTTGTCATGAGCCTTGGTTTCCTCTTTTGTAGAGTGGGGGTGAAAGTCAATTTCTTGTTAGGATTGTTTAGAGGATAAGATAGCCTACCTAAAGCACTCAGCATATTGTATGCACACACGAGATGCTCAGTAAAGGGTAATCATTCTGTTATTAATCCTTCAGTTGTCACTTAAGCACTCATGGAAGTCTAGCTTTGCTAGGAAGGCCCTTTGCAGCAGCTATAGCGATAAGTGCGAAAGGGCTTAAAATAAAAACCACCTTGATATTTTTCACACGCATTACCAATTTCAAACCAAGAGTGGGAGAGCCCGAAAAATGTAGAAATATACTTTTGACATACTGCGTTATATATGAGAACTATGTTCTTCTCCCAGCACTGATCACTAATCAATACCCACCTTCCGCCGAATTGCGCCTTTCTGGGAGGCTGGGTATCTCCACGTATGGAGCTCAGTTCTTCTGTAGGGCCTTTAATACACTAGAAATTCTAAAACAAAGTAGACCTTGGAGGAGCTTGGCTGATGACCGCAGCCAGTCACACAGGCTGCCAGCAGGAGGGGATGGGGGTGTCCTGCTGTGGGGCTGTGACACCTGTGTCTGGGCGAGCTCTGATGGCGCAGGGACCACGATTCTCACTTGGAGGCGCTTTCCCGTCACACGAGCAGCCAGAGCCACCGCACACCGTAGGAAATTGATCGGAAAGAGGCCTCTGCTTTTTTTTTTTTTTTTTTTTTTTTGCGATACGCGGACCTCTCACTCGTTGTGGAGCACAGGCTCCGGGCGCGCAGGCGCAGCGGCCACGGCTCACGGGCCCAGCCGCTCCGCGGCACGTGGGATCCTCCCAGACCGGGGCGCGAACCCGCGTCCCCTGCATCGGCAGGCGGACTCGCAACCACTGCGCCACCAGGGAAGCCCCATGGCCTCTCCTTTTATTTATTTCTGTGCAAGCATAGCCCAGCCCGGAGAAGAGCATGAAGACTCGGTGGAGAAGTGAAAACCGCACACATCTGGCTCTGTTTCTGCCCTGACCCCCTAGCACAGCGCTAGATTGTTCATTTCTGCTCCTGATTTGTTTTTCGTAAAGAAAGAATGAGGATATGGGTAGCTGCCCTGTGCTGATTCTTTGCGAAGTGAACTTCTTGTCTGATTATGCTAGGCTGAGTTCTGAGGTTTTACAAAGGGTAAAAATCGTTGATACTGTCAGGGTAGTGACAATACGTAGTTCTTTCATTTCTTAGAGGAAACACGCCATAGCTCATTTTAGAATAAAAAGAGGAGTGGTGCACATGTTACAGGAAAACGTTCACAACGTAATGGTCTGTGGGAACAAAAGTAGGATATACAGCTCTTCAGGCACAGAAATTCCCATTTCCCAAAGAGAACATCTGTATGGAAAAGTCAGGTGAAAAATGCTGTTATCGCAAAATTGGGATATCCGTACTTCCCATATGTCAGGTACGAGGCGGTGTGTTCTCCGATGTAATTTTATCTTCATGTAATTCAGTCCTCACCGCAGTGCTGCTAGGCAGTGGCTGTTACCACCATCTTCATTTTACGTATGAAGACACCAAAGCTTTAAAGTTTACGTAATTTGCGAGGGTCCCTCAGTAAGAAGTAATAGAACCAAATTTGAACCGTGGCAGATGTTGCTGGAATTCACGCTCTTAAGCCATCGTGCTGTAATATAACAGTTATTTCTGGGCAGTGGAATTACAGATACATTTTCACTTCCTTCCACTTTTCTGTGTTTTCCAATTTTTTTTTTTTTTTTTTTTTTTTTTTTTTTTTTACAGAGAGCACATATTACCTGAAAAATCAGAAAACAAACAGCGTAAAAAGAGGGGTGGGTAACTAAATATGTTGTGAAGGAAAAAAGCATCTTGCTTCATCTAAGAGATGTTGAATTAAGCCAGATTTAATTGGTTCTAAAGTGAGAGCCACTTCTAATTTAAGATGAAAATGTTAAAGAACATCTTAACTCCAAAACATGGAAAAGCAAAGAGAACAGCTGTTCTCACCTATCACTTGTCTGGAAATTTTTAGGTCATAGTACCTGATCATCCTTAACGTTTTCCCGCTGATGAGGATGACATTCCCCACGCCCAAACTTGGCTAGCGGAATCCCTTCGTTTGTACTCTTTTTCTCCTTCTTCTCTCACCTCTTTCAGAAGGACTTCGCCTCTATAAACTCTCCTCTGCTTCTTTCATCTTCCGTGTTTTCTGAACACTGGTTTGGTTTCGTCCCGGTTTACACTCAAACTGAGATCTCCCCATCTAACCTCAGAAGTACATCCTCTCAAGCCGCTACGATTCCAAGGCAGCACACTGACGCTGTCCTCCCTCCTCTGCTAGCCATCAGGTGGAACTCACCGTTCCTAGAGTCCCCTGCGTCCTCACCGACCACTTCTTAAGCCCTTGTGATCTTGGCCTCTGCCCCTCCTGCCCTGTTTCTCTCAAACATCACCACTGGCCACCTGTTGCATCCAATGCCAGGTTCCCGTCCTCCTCAGTGTGTCTGTAGCTCTCATCACCCTTTCCTTGGAGGCACTCAGCACCCTTGGCTTCTATCCTGTACTATCCTCCTCCTCTTCCTTCTCAGCTTGCATTGCCAGTCCCTCATTCCATCTAATGGATAAACCGAAGATCAATTCTCAGTCTTGTTTTACTCTCTCACTTTGAATCTCAGTCTTTTTTTCGTGCTGCATGTTCATGGCATAGTTTCTTCTTGACTCTCAAGGGTATATATGGGAAGCTTACATGCTATTGGGCAAGAAATATAATAACTAAACGAATAAGCAGGATAAGGTCATCAGGAAGGACTTCCTGACCTGGCATCTGAGCCGAGACCCAAACGATGAAAAAGAACCAGGCAAGCAAAGTTCTAGAAGAAGAGCAAGTGCAAAAGTCCTGAGGCAGAAACACACGTGACCTGTTCTAGGAAGAGAAAGAAGACAGGATGGCTGGGGTACGGCGAGCAAAGGACAGAGCAGAGGAAAGGTCGGATGGAAGGGTCGACTCCTCCATGAAATATTAAATTTCTGCATCCCTGGGTTGCTTCAGTATTGCTATCATTATGCCTTCAAACAGCATTGTTTACAGAATGTCTCACCTCTCATACAGGAGGCATCTCAAGTGAGCAGATCAGATCTTACTTATTTTTCTATCGTCTCCGGCACTAGATCAGCACAGTATTAAATTAGTTGAATTTCAGTGAAGGAGATAAGAGAAGACAGAAATGAAGTCTGCTCAGATGCAGACTTTCCCCAAGTTAAAACCAGTCTTTGAGTCGCTAATCAAGACGATGCCAGAAATAACATCACACTGAAACATCAGTAAAATTCAGCCAGAACAGCTAAGGCAAGTGTCCCCCCACCCCTCTGTGTTGTGTCCTCCTGGCTGGGAATTCAGCATCCCCCAAAGCCACTCATCTGGGGCAAGATTTTAGGGTGTGTGCCTGTTTTTCATCTCCGTAGGACCAGCTGTGGGTGGAGGAGAATTCCTCACCCAGGATCAGGTCACACTGTATTAACCCAGGAGACTCCTTCCTGGGGAAATCGTCTACATGTTGCAAAGTCAGTAACACTGCAAATTAAAGAAACATTTTCTGAGATTCTGTGATCTGTCATAAGAAGGATTGACTCTTGATGACATGGAGAATGAGTAGCATCTCATTTCGTGCATTCCAAAGAGAAAGATACACAGATGTGAATGTCTGTTCTCCCTCCCCCTCGCTTCTGAAACAAGACGCTGAGAAATCTCAGTGGCGTCGCGTGCAGCCTGGAGCTGGGAAACCGAGTATAAAGGGAAAACATTCACATTGCCCCTCTGCTCTCAGTACTCAGCTACAGGACTGCTTCACTCCTGACTCCAGAAGTGTGGGTTTTCCACACGTCAGGCAATTCTGCGACACCAGCTGGATGTCCCTCAACTTGACGCAGTCCTGAGATCAAGCAGCTACCTGGAGATAGCATCAGAGCCCACAGGTTAAGAGTTCAGTCCCACGGGACTCCCCCCAACCCTTTTCAGGTGCCAAAATCACAAGTGCAGGTTGCCACCTGTGCATATTGACCTCCTGGAGGTCAGAGGTTCCCACCACCCCCTCCTCAAGTTCTATTAATTTGCTAGAGTGGCTTGCAGAACTCAGGAAAACAGTTCACTTTCTAGATAACTAGTTCATCATAAAAGGATAGAACTCAGGAACAGCCAGGTGGAAGAGACACATAGGGCAAGGTGTGTGGGAAGGCGCGAACACTTTCCATGCCCCCTCTGGGCACCACCCTCCCAGCATCTCCCCGTGTTTACCAACCCGGAAGCTGTCTGAACCCCGTGCTTTGGTATTTTTGTGGAGGCTTCAGTAAGTAGGCATCGTTGATTAAATCATTGGCCATCGGCGACTGATTCAACCTCCAGCCCCTCTCCCCTTCCTGGAGGTCGCAACCCTCTAATCACACAGTGGTCCCCCGCGCCCCCCGCCCCCCGCCCCCATCCTTAGGGGCTTTCCAAAAATCACTCCATTAACAAAAACTCAGATGTGGCTGAAGGGGCTTGTTATGAATAACAAAAGACACCTTATCACGTAGGATATCCGAGGGTTTTAGGAGCTCTGTGCCAGGAACAGAGTTGAAGACCAAATACGTATTTCTGATAAATCACAGTATCACACCTAGGTTCAGTTATCGGCGTGGTAGCAGTTATTAACTGTCACCCACTCTGGAACTCAGTGTCCTTGTCTACAAAAGTAGGGATTTATAAAATCTACCCAGTAGGGTTGAGTGAAGATCACTAGTTTGTGAAATTGCTTTGTGAATCGTAAAATATCTTACGAAATTTAAGTATGTTTGAAGCTTTTGAAAAATCTTGGCAGTATCGATTCTGGTCTACATTGTGTTCCTTTTGATGAAATCTGGCCCTGGACATGAGCTGCTAGGACCCATGCTGTATCTCCCAAATCAAGGTGGTGAGTCCCAAAAGAAAACTCCCCGTGAAGTCATGAATTAATTACACTAAATTGCTCTGTAAGTAAGCAAAGCTCTACCTAGAAAAAGTAAATTTTAGAAAATGCAAGCAGGGCTTCCCTGGTGGCGCAGTGGTTGAGAGTCCGCCTGCCGATGCGGGGGACGCGGGTTCGTGCCCCGGTCCGGGAGGATCCCACGTGCCGCGGAGCGGCTGGGCCCGTGAGCCGTGGCCGCTGAGCCTGCGCGTCCGGAGCCTGTGCTCCGCAACGGGAGAGGCCGCAACAGTGAGAGGCCCGCGTACCGCAAAAAAAAAAAAAAAAAAAAAAAAAAAAAAAAAGAAAATGCAAGCAGAAAACCTCTCATTTAGAACATAACGAAAGTTCCTCTCACAAATCCCCCCTTAACAGGATCAACAACTTCTTACCCTGGGTGTCATCATTCAACAGAACGGCGCAGTTTTTGCCAAAGATCAACGAGCACTGACACGCTGGAATCGCCCCAAATGCATAGTTTCTCTTAGGGTTCACTCTTGGTGTTACACGTGCTATGTATGGGTTTAGGCAAAAGTATAATGACATGTATCCATCATTCTAATATCTTTAGAGTATTTTCAATGCCCTAAATCTATGCTCCGCCTATCCATCCCCACCCCCACCCAAAGAACCCGATCTTTTTATTGTCCCATAGTTTGGCTTGCTGGCTGTTTTCCTATAATCATTATAGGCTGTCCATGCTGATATTGGGCAGGATCGGGAAAGAAACCAAAATGACCTCTTTTTTTCGTCTTTTTTTTTTTTAATTGAAGTGTAGTTGATTTACAATGTCATGTTAGTTTCATGTGTACAGCACAGTGATTCCGTTATTCTTTTTTAGATTCTTTTCCCTTATAGGTTACTGCAGAATACTGAGTGTAGTTCCCTGTGCTATACAATAGGTCCTTGTTGGTTACCTATTATCTATTTTATATACAGTATTATGTATATGTTAATCCCAACCTCCTAATTTATCCCTCCTATCAACCCCCTTTCCCCTTTGGTAACCGTATGTTTGTTTTCTATGTCTGTGAGTTTCTTTCTGTTTTGGAAATAAGTTCATTTGTATCTTTTTTTAAAAAGATACATGCTGATTTTTAACTGATCATTTTATAGCTCAGCCAGGAGAAGGGTAGCAAAAGAAAAGAAGTGCAAGTTGGAGAATGTAAAAGAAAAGATGAGAAAAAAGACTGGATTCTATTCCCATGGTAAAGTTCCATTAAAAAGTGAGTCAGCGGCCACTAGAGTCTGTGGAGGGACCCAGGGGAGATGGACTGCATTCCGTGAATAAAAGACACATTTGTGTGACTTGGGGGAAATGAGGGAAACAGACAAGTGACGGTTACGCCAGAGCACCTGGAATCTTTGCAAAGATGAGAAAAATTTTCCCCTGTCCTAAGACACCTCTGGCATCAGCTGGCTTCTGAGAAGGAAGAGGTAGAGCAGGGGATTCTGGGTAACCAGCGCATCTCAGCTTCCTGGTTCCAGCCTTAGACCTTCAACCCATCACATGTGTTCCTTGAGTTCAGGGAAGGACTTGCCTGGAAGGTCCAGCTGAGTTGGTTCTTCTAGCTCTGAGCTTCAGGAAGCATCCATGTGTGCCTCTGAATTCGCTGGCTCTCCCAGCCTCCTCGCGGCCAGGCATGCTGGGTCAGGTTAGGGCTACCACCAAACAGAGTTAAAAGCAGATCGGATCCCTTCCTTTGCCCGTTTGGATCCCAACTCATCGTTGTGGGACCCAAAATTATTCCACACCTGGGCAGTGCTAGTTTTACCTCCCTAAACCACTTGGTGTATCGCTCTGAGAGTGGGGAAGGCAAACCCTAAGGATGTGCGAATACTGCTCGGGCTCTGATTTATGGCTCTGGTTTCAGCCAGAGGAACGTAAAACTGATGCATGTAACCTGGCCTGGTCTGGCTTCTTCCTCGCAGACTGGAGAAGTCAGCAAAAAAATGGACTTCGTTGCTGCTGATAACCGGATAAGGAGAGAGGAACAACGGCCAAATGCATAGACCCCTGCACTGCCTAACTGCGGAGGGGGCAGGGTTTCTAGGGCTGACCCTGGATGTATAATAAAGCACGCTTTATTGAACTACTTGTCACATTGAGCATGAAAATTCTCCCAGCCCAGTTTATATAACGTACTGTTCCAGAGGCGGAAACCGGTTTGAATTTGAACCTCCCCAGAGCCCTGCCTGGCAGATTTGCAGACAGCGGTGCCCATGAGACATCTCAAACTTTACAACTACATATTTAAGCATTTATGAGACTTGAACTGTGTTCCATTAAAATGAAAAAAAAAAAGAGAGAGAGAGAGAGAGAGAGAGAGAGAGAGAGAGGGAGAGAGAGAGGGAGGGAGGGAGGGAGAGAGAGGAAGAGAGAGAGGGAGAGAGAGAGGGAGAGAGAGAGAGAGAGAGAGGCAAAGGAAAAAAAAAAAATCCTGAGACTTCCAGCAAGGGTAATTAGCCCCAAATGTTTCATAAAGGATTTGATAGCGTTCTGGTTTTAAGTTCCTTTCCCAGGTCTGTTGTAGGAGGGAAAGGAAAGAAAGGAACTTATGAAAAATTCACCATTGCTTTAAAAAAAAAAAAAAAAAAAGAAGCTTGTAGGACCAAACCAAGTGGCCAGAACCATATTTAGGAGGGACCTAACCACACAGACCTCAATCCCAAGGTAACAGATTAAAATTTTACTGACCAGAAAATATTTAAGACATGGACTTGGCAGTTTTCATCTACCACACCCAGGAAACACCTTTTTTTTTTTTTAAATCCTCTTGTGTATTTGCTCTACATCTTGCCTATTGGGTCTGGGCTTGGCTTCGCCCAGCCTCCCTCCAGCTCAGGTATACTTCTCAGCTGTTACTCTTACTGCACCGATGCTGCTAGAGAGGCATGAAGGGGCTGTAATAGCAGAGATGCTCCAGTAGAGCCAGTGCTAATCCCTGGCCAGATGACATCACCTAAACGTGGCTCCACCTCCCTCAATGAGGGCCACACCACAGGACTGTCCCCAGCAGCCTGGGTCTCGCAAAGACTCCATGTTCCTGAGTGGAGGGCTGAGGGTCTCTCTCTTCATGTTGCTGTGGGTACAGGCAGAGAGGGCACAGCACCAGGAGGTATTTATCAAGCCTTCCCATGTCACAAAAGAAGCTTCCAGAACAGTCAGCAGCTGAGACGGCACTGGCCTCCAAAAATCACTACGGACTTATAAACAGGGGAGTTTTCTGTCCAATGGCAGGGAAAACACCTTGAAGGTTAAGCAGATCAAAGAGTGGTGTGTGCTCTGTCACGCACTGCTAATGGGTGTGTGGTTCCTCAGCTCATAAAAGAGCCTCAAGAAATAAGCGGACCTCCCGGATGGTTTCAGTATTCACCTGCCGGGGAAGGGCATCCTAGACAGATGGCCTCTCCTCGTTTCTCCAAGTCTTTCATTCTGTTGCCTCAAGATGGAAGAAACATAGAGAGTTCTTCCTGATGTCCCAGTGATACATGACCTTATCCCTTTCACGGCCACGTGAGTTTGCCTGCCTTCCCACCTTACTTAGCAGGACCCCTGCTCCAGGCCCCTCTGAGTCAGACTTTCAACAGCAGTTTAACCCACAAAACATCAACCTACTGCCATATCAGGTATTTGGAAAGGCATAATAGCTATTTTGCTTTGGTATTATTTAAAAAGAATAAAAATTATTGGCTTTATGATTATACCAAAAACATTACTTTTGGATTTAGGAATGTTTTTCATCAAATTATCTGTTTTGATCAAGAGTTGGAGTTGGCTTTTGTGCCCTCATGCTGGACATTTTGCCATGTGAAAAAGCCTAGTTCTTTGCAAATGCCATAGAAATTCACAAAATGAAATATATAACCCATAGTTTTAGGATGACTTAACTGTTTTATAATTCACGAAATCCCCCCTCCCCAACTCTGTGTAAGATCCGACATTTTATGACGGAAACCACAATATATCTGCTTCTCTCAAGGCAAATTAAAGCAAAAGATACATCTTTTTTTTTAACCCATTCATTTTATATGGGAAGAAGTTCTTCTGTTTTTGCAGAAAATTCAGAGACCTCTGTAAAATTTATCCACATTTTTTCTAAGCATCACAGTCAGAAAAAATCAAGCCTAATGTCTTAGCCACTTCAGGTTGTTGTAACAAAACACGGGAGACTTAATAACAATAGAAATTTATTTCTCACAGTCCGGGAAGTCCAAGATCAAGGTTTAAGCGGATTCAGGGTCTTGTGAGCCCCCCTTCCTGGTTCATAGATGGTCATCTTCTTGCTGTGTCCTCACATGGTGGAAGGGGCAAGGGAGTTCTCTGGGGTCTCTTATAGGAGGGCACTAATCCCATTCACGAGGGCTCCACCCAAAAGCCCCACCTCCAAATACCATCACATTGGGATTAGGTTTCAAGATATGAATGGAGGGAGGGGAGCACAAACGTGCAGTCTGTAGTGCTGTAATGTCCTGTACACGGTTCCAATCATGGAAACCCAGGTGTGCCCTCAACCATCCTCCCTCCTTCCCTGGTGAAGCCTAGGTAGGCTGCAGGGAGCCCCTGATCTCTTTCAGATGCCTTCAAGCTGGAAGTGACTTTCAGACTTGAAGCCATCCTGGGTTCACAGAGTTCAGCCTCAGCAAGTCCGCTCTCCTGGGAAGGGGTACAGGGACGCAGCATTGCAGTGAGACAGCAATGGAGAAGCCAAGATAGCACGATAGCACGGGGGCGGGGGGGGGGTGGTAAAAGGAAGGGCTCATTAGTGCCTTTAATGAGCCTTCCCTGGTTTCATTTGTCGCTGAATCAGAACCTTTCTGAGGAGTCATTTACCCTGTCACAGAGCAGTTTTCAGAGCAGGTAACCATCCTCAGAAAGGCTAGGACTCCTCCATCCCAGGGAGCTTGCAGCAAAAATGTACCACCGCCCAGAACAGAGGTCGCCGCCCTGGCCTGGGGATGCCGGGCACCTGCCTTTGGCACCTGCC
Organism: Kogia breviceps; assembly: GCF_026419965.1. Taxonomy (NCBI): domain Eukaryota; kingdom Metazoa; phylum Chordata; class Mammalia; order Artiodactyla; family Physeteridae; genus Kogia; species Kogia breviceps. Next base: position 180,734,790 of record NC_081312.1, on the reverse strand, counting down.
CCTCAAGCTCACCTGAACAAGGGGCTATGGGTACAAGCTGGGCGTGCTGGCTCCTAACCTGCATGTCCAGTGATCCCTCCAGTCTCTACTAATAGGCTTGGAACAGGGTCTAGTGTCCTCAGGGACCCCCTGGGGAGCAAGCTAGAGTCACCGCTCCAGGAGACCTCAAGCCTTTTCTGGGATCACCCTTTGCCACTTGGTTCTCTTGTGGGCACCGCCCAGAAGCAGGGAGATTCCATACCAGGGCAAGATTGATCCTATTGAGATTGCAGGAGAGGTTCTCTCCATTCCAGGGGCATTCATGAGGTCACGGCCACCTTCTCTGAAAGGGCAAGCGCAAATCCTAACTACAGTTCTACCAGCCTGAGCCTCTAGGTAACAGAAAAGTTCCCCTAGGTCACCTACCACCTGAGATTTTTCCCTCACCTTTTAATTTAGTTCAGTTTAGTTTCACTTTGTTTTTCTTGTTTTTTTATTGAAGTATAGTTGATGTACAATGTTGTGTGAATTTCAAGTGTACAGCAGAGTGATCCAGTTACATATCTACATATATGTGTGCGTGTGTATACATATGTTCTTTTTCAGATTCTTTTCCATTATAGATTATTACAAGATATTGTGTATTGTTCCCTGTGCTCTACAGTAGGGCCTTGTTGTTTACCAATTTTATATACAGTAGTGTGTTTATGTCACTTTTATTTTTCTGAGCCTTAGTATGAGCGTGCCCTGTTTTGGGAAAGCAAGGCTATGCGTTTTCTTTTCCACTGGCACTTGGGACTGAATTTAATTGGACTCTTTCAACGCGTGGTCCTTGGACACTGCAATGCTGAATTCTTGGTGTCTTTCTCCATCCTCCTCGTGGGTTCCTTAGCATCCAGCCATCCCACTTTCTTACTTTGTCGTCAGTGGTACAGCAGAGAACTGGTCCCATCCTGGCCTCTGACTGGTGGTGTAATCATCGACACACTAACAACTCTGGCCCACAGCTTACTGGAGGGTAGGACTGAGCAGCCCTAAGGACATTGCTGGGCTGCAACCTTCCACGAGCCTGTGGCTAAGACAACAGGGTCAGGCTGTCTGGCGAGGCCAAATGGATAAGCCCCACCTTGTAGCTATTTTCCTAGGGCATCAACCAGACCCTTCCCCTGGCAGTGTTCTCTTCCCAGCACCATCCACATCACCCTCCATTCCTCGATCCCTTCAGAATCCACCAGGTAAGGGAATCAACAGGGTGTGAAGAAGCAGAAATGGAGCCCTTTCTGCTCCAGACTCATAGCCTCGAGATTGAGAAAGAGAAGTATTCCCAGGGTACTAGATGGACATGATGCAGAAATCTAATTTTGACACGAGGACATAGTTTTTTTTTTCTTTTAATGGAACAAGAAATGACATATATGGCATCATATTAAATGTAAAGGCTCCTGACTTTTTTATATGAGATCAACACCACATTGAAGGATGTTCTTTCTTGGAAGTAGACCAGGAGTAATCCTACCTTCTTGCCCCTTCCAACTACAGCAGTCTCATATTCCTAAGTGGACACTAGGGAAGGCTAGCGGGTCTGGCTTTGGCCCCAGGACTTAAAGAAACTGGCTGCCCATGGGACGAGTCAACCCATGATCTTGACCTCAGATGACACTGCTGTGCCTGAAACAGTGTCAGACCCACAGGGAAGGAAGGATATTGCTCATAGCTCCTTCAGGCTCACCAGGCAACAAGGGCGGTAGTAATAGTTCTCTCTTTCTAACCATAGGGCCACATGGCTTGTGGTGCAGAACTTCAACAAGTGTCAGGTTGTTTTCCTGTATTTATTTCTATCAAAGAGCTGCCCTCGGGCTTCCCTGGTGGCGCAGAGGTTAAGAATCTGCCTGCCAATGCAGGGGACACGGGTTCGATCCCTGGTCCGGGAAGATCCCACATGCCGCGGAGCAGCTAAGCCCGTGCGCCACAACTACCGAGCCTGCGCTCTAGAGCCCGCAAGTCACAACTACGGAGCCTGCGCGCCTAGAGCCCGTGCTCCGCGACAAGAGAAGCCACCGCAATGAGAAGCCCGCGCGCCGCGATGAAGGGTAGCCCCCGCTCGCCGCAACTAGAGAGAGCCCGTGCGCAGCAATGAAGACCCAACGCAGCCAAAAATAATAAATAAATAAATTTATTTTTTTTAAAAAAAAAAAGGGCTGCACTGTTGCTTTGCCAACACATTGGACGTGAATACCTTGGTGAGCCTTTCAAGAGTGCATCCCACTGAAGTTTACAAAGTATTCCAACCGCCCGTTAGGACACGGAACCTTATTTTCCAACCTTGGTGATGAGATGGGAAAATCGTTTTGCTGCCAGGACGGGAAATCTGTTTCAACGTAGGCTCTGTACCGACTCCCCTTGTGGCCATCCTGTTGAAAAGACATGTAACACATTTAGAAGTTGTCGGGCAAGACACTCACTCTACAGCACGGTAGATCGTTATTGTTCTTGGCTCCAGAAACCCATTGGAAGGTTTTGTTCCATTCTATATTTAGTCACGCCTGCTATGAAGTTAAGAATACTTTTCTATCACTGACATTTGACACATAGACATTTTTCTGGAGGGACAAAAACATTCAAGCTCTCTTGTTAATGTTGGGAAAGTCCAATCCACCCCCCACCACCAAATGTGGCAGTTTCTAAAGTCAGAGCCAGGGACTAACCAGCCAGAAGTTTATATTACAAATAAATCCCACACGTTATGCCAGGGAAGTATGTCAAGAGGCTGACAGAGAAGCTGGCCAAGCCAAAATGTTTCCTGAAAATTTAGAATTCCCAAATAATGAATTGCAACTTTTACCTGATGAAAAATAGAGGCAAATTGGGTTGGTAATCTGACAAGAAAATAAGGACTAGGTCCAAAGTATAACGAAAATCATGTGGGTAAGAATTTTCAAAACCTCAAATGATATCCAGGCCGGTTTCTGTCTCTCATCTCACTCTGCATTGATTAATCCCGCAAGACTGTGAAACATTTAAACTGCACAGTCAATACCGGAGTTGAATTTCCTGCAGCTGTTTCAGGGGGTCTCTCCTTCCCATGTAGCCCCACTTCCTCCAAATCCAGGACTTGCCAACCTGGACACTATGGACATTTCCGTCCGAATCATTGTCTGTAGCAGGCGCTGTCCTGTGCATTTTAAGATCTCTAGCAGCATCACTGGTCCCTACCCAGCAGATGTCAGTAGTAGCTCTCAAGCTGTAGCAATCAAAAATGTCTCCAGGGCTTCCCTGGTGGCGCAGTGGTTAAGAATCCTCCTGCCAATGAAAGGCACACAGGTTCAAGCCCTGGTCCGGGAAGATCCCACATGCCGCGGAGCAACTAAGCCCGTGAGCCACAACTACTGAGCCTGCGCTCTAGAGCCCGCGAGCCACAACTCCCGAAGCCCGCGCGCCTTAGAGCCCGTGCTCTGCAACGAGAAGCCACTGCAGTGAGAAGCCCACGCACCACAACTAAAGAAAGCCCACGCGCAGCAACGAACACCCAATGCAGCCAAAAATAAATAAATAAAATACATAACTTTATTAAAAAAAACCACAACAGGAGTGATTTCTGAACACCAGAAAAACTTTCTCATATTGAGGGTCATTAATTATGACATATATCTGATAGCAGGACTCTCTGAAAGTCTTTAAAAATTCTATTAAAAGACTAGTAGGTAGTGGATGGTTTAGGTCAGGGCACGTAAATTGGATAGAATTTCCTTAAAGTCCTTTTTCAAACCTTCTGTTTACTTTCTTTTATATGGAACAGAAAAGATGTGAGTATACAAGAATCCAAAGGAAAAGTAGATTATTTTGCAAGAGGTTTTTTCCTTCTTTAACTGAAGGGTTAGGCATTCAAAAAAAGAGACACCAAGAGTATGCTTAAATGAGAAACAGTGGAGAATGAAATTGAGAGATTAGTGGATCATTCATAACAGAATATAATGGTTACAATTAAGAGATTTGCCTACTGGTAAATGTTTCAGAACGCACGTGTTACTAACTGCTCCTCCATCCCTTTCACTGGAAATGGATTTACGGATTGAAGAGCTTTTTAAATTTTAATTTTAAGTCCCGGTTTTTTTTATTTAGATTTTATTAATCTTCACCATAAATATTAATTTATGAGCACCGATGCCCCAAGGGCCTCAGCGGAGCCTCTCACAAAGGGTAATGAGGGCCACTGCTGCAGTTCACCTAAAGGCAGCGTGTGAAAGAACCTGACAATTTGCTACTCAATCTGAAGTAGGGCTAAAGCAAAACGACAGCCCTCCGTCTCCACTACCACATTTAAAGCAACGACGTCCTAGGTAGAAGTAGGAGGTATTGAGAGGCTTGTCACTGGGTTTGCAGCGGGAGGGGTTTTGGCTTCCACTGTGTAACGTGTTCTTAGCTATCAGCACAGAAACCTCAAGTTGTTTGTCCGTTTATCTGCTAACTATTGTTTCACCTCCCCTTTCTGCTTCACTGAGTACATTCTCCATGGGGTCAATTATTCCAGATCTTGCTGGAAGCACCTCTGTCATCAGGAGTCCCTTCACAATTCACCTGAGGTTTGCTATTAGCAAAATGAGAGGCCCTCTTCCCTCTCTCCAAAGAGGCATAGCTTCTGGGGGGTGGCAAGCATTTCATGCTTCCCAGGGATAAAGGGGGTTACCCGCCAAAAGGATTGCAAAAGCATCACCCCCGGAGGCCTTCTGAAACCTCTCGTTTGCTGTCAGGAGTCTTTCCATCTTTCTGAGAAGCGAAGGCTCCCTGGGCTACAGCCCAGCCAAGGTTGCTACCGCTGCCTGTCTAGCCATTGGCAGAAGAGACTTCAGCTGCATTTATTAAATGGATCAGAGGCAGCACAAAGAAACGTCAAAACAATTTATTTAAGGGGAAAAGCTTAGTTAACACGTGAGTCTACCGCCTAAGTGATGAAAGCGTAACCACAGAATGTTTTTCTTCTTTTTTATCAAAGTAGAACATAGACTTGTAGGTCTTTAGGACTCAGAGCGCCCTGGGCCTCCTTGGTTCACCTCCTCATTTACAAGGAAGGACCAGTCTCGCCCCACCCCCAGTAAGAGACTCTGGGTCAAAGAAGCCGGTGGGGTGCTCAGGTTCTAGCCCTGGGCCTTTCTTGCCTCTCCACCACCCCTTGGTGATTGAAAACTGTGACTGCTATCCAGCCTGAAACAAGCTGAAGTTCTTGACTTTCCCCTAAGCTCATACGCTGATCCCTCCAGGAAGCTTTCCTGGATGTGCATGTCTGTCTTACGGTTATTTGTGTACCAGCAGGTCAGGGTAGGAATTATATCCATTTTCTTATATCTTGTTTGCAACGTCTGACCCCCCTGGCTCGGACAAAGGAGAATCTATAGAACCTCTTTTTGTACCAACGCATCTTCCTTTATTTATGCAAATCTTGCTGGGGTGTGGCGGGGGATGGTCAAAGGGAGCAGAGGAGAGAGATGCATCCTGAACAGGACGAGCTGGTGCCCAGCACTTGGACTTGAGGGGCAGACAGCGTGTGATCGAGTCCGTTTTTCCACTTAAAAGATGCGTATCTTCAGGGAATTCGTGGGACTTCCTAAGCCTCCATTTCCAGTCTGTAAGAAGGAAGGGAACCTAAGGGACCATGTCTGGTGCGAGATGGCAACAGGGTGACAAAGCGCGAAGAGCCCAGCGTAGCCTCGAGCACATGGGGATGCTCAGGACAGGGCTCCCCGTGGCTGTTCTCTACCGATGGTATTTGCTTCACTTGCCCTCTGCAAAACTCATACCAGAGATGATCCACTTGTTTTGACCCTTTTCCTGAAACATAGGCACACTTTATATAAAGATATTCTCACAACACGTTGCACGCAGATCATCCGGGGACGTTCTGGGATACCGTCCATCAGTGGGTATCATTTCCAGAATGAGGGCTGCTGTTCTAGTCTTAAATCTACATAGTCCTTGTCATAACTTGATATCGAATTTTTAAAAAAAATTTTTTAGAATTAATTTATTTTTGTTTTTTATTTATTTTGGGCTGAGTTGGGTCTTCGTTGCTGCGTGCAGGCTTTCTCTAGTTACAGTGGGTGGGGGCCAGTCTTTGTTGCGGTGTGCAGGCTTCTCACTGCGGTGGCTTCTCTTGTTGTAGAGCACAGGCTCTAGGGGCGCGGGCTTCAGTAGTTGTGGTGCGCGGGCTCAGTAGTTGTGGCGCATGGGCTCAAGTAGTTGTGGCTCACAGGCTCTAGAGCACAGGCTCAGTAGTTGTGGCTCACGGGCTTAGTTGCTCCGCGGCATGTGGGATCTTCCCGGACCAGGGCTCGAACCCGTGTCCCCTGCATTGGCAGGCGGATTCTTAACCACTGCGCCACCAGGGAAATCCCCGAATTTTTTACAAGGTAATTATCTTGTGGTCCATTTTTTGTTTCTCTGCAAGAAAGCCAAAATACTACTTAGCATCCTAGTCTAATGCTGTACTAGTCTAATGCTGTACATGTAAAAACATTCTGCAAGTGACTGACAGAAAAGAGACAGATCACTTTATTTCAGCAGATGTGTAGAGACAAAGCTTATACTCGGAGGAAGCATCAATATTTACTAACCAGATGTAAGTGGGATTATCTGCAAAGTTTGTTTTCCTCTGTCCTTTGGTTAATGAATATGAAAGGACAGTCAACTTCTCCAATTTTAAAAAGCATTTTTTAAAAATTAAAGTATAGTTGATTTACAATGTTGTGTTAATTTCAGGTATACAACAAAGTGATTCAGTCATATACATATACGTATATATATATATATATTCTTTTTCATATTCTTTTCCCTTAAAGGTTATTACAAGATACTGAGTAGAGTTCCCTGCGCTATACAGTAGGAACTTGTTGGTTATCTATTTTATATGCAGTGGTGTGAACATGATAATCTCAAACTCCTAATTTATCCCTCCCCTCCCTTTCCCCTTTGGTAATCATCATTTTGTTTTCTATGTATGTGAATCCGTTTCTGTTTCTGAAATAAGTTCATTTGTATCATTTTTTCAGATTCCACGTGTAAGCTATATCATATGATTTTTGTCTTTGTCTGACTTCACTTAGTATGATAATCTCTAGGTCCATCCATTTTGCTGCAAAGGGCATTATGGCATTCTTTTTTATAGCTGAGTAGTATTCCATTGTATACGTATACCAGATCTTTATCCATTCATCTGTCGACAGACATTTAGGTTGCTTCCACGTCTTGGCTATTGTAAATAGTGCTGCGACAAACATTATGGTTTTCTCCAGATATATGCCCAGGAGTGGGATTGCAGGATCATATGGTAGCTCTAGTTTTAGTTTGGTTTTTTTTTTTGCTTTACGCAGGCCTCTCACTGCTGTGACCTCTCCCGTTGCGGAGCACAGGCTCCGGACGCGCAGGCTCAGCGGCCACGGCTCACGGGCCCAGCCGCTCCGCGGCATGTGGGATCTTCCCGGACCGGAGGACGAACCCACGTCCCCCGCATCGGCAGGCGGACTCTCAACCACTGCGCCACCAGGGAAGCCCTAGTTTTAGTTTTTTAAGAAATCTCCATACTGTGTCCCGTAGTGGCTGCACCAATTTACATTCCCACCAGCAGTGTAGGAGGGTTCCCTTTTCTCCACACCCTCTCCAGCTTTTATTATTTGTGACTTTTTAATGGATGGCAAGGACACTTTGAGAACCCTGATTTTGCAGCTCTAAAAGTAAGCCTGTCTCTCCAGCAATTAAACGAATAGAGTGGATCCCCAGATATTTGTTGGGGGGAAGGATTACAACTTTTCTCCAAATTCTGATGTCCAGCTGTTGAAACGAACGGTTCCCTCCGTGCTGCTGACCAGCACAGTCAGAAGCTGGATCGTCCGTACCTTGCTAGGGTCTCTTCCCTGTTCACTCTGTCCTTTGATTTGGGAATAAGAGAGCAGATTACTGCATTGCTAAAACTGAACTCCTTGTAGCTTCTCTCCGAGACCTCCTTCCATGTTTTTCACCACCCTGGATGCTGTCACCATCAATGTGTTTTAGGCATAGAACTCATATATTTTTTCCAAAGTGTGAACATTTAATTAACCCCACATACAGGTGCTTTTGCCAAATCCTGTAGTGCTTTTTTGGATCATGTCTTTTAGATATTCATTCATAACAGTTTTACTGTTACTTTACAACCTTGGATGATGCTGGCTGTTGCTGTTTTCTGCATAACAGTTAGTTATTGAGCTGTCAAGGATACTGTATTTCCCCACACAGTTTCATGGGTGATGTTTCTATATTTTGTTCCCAGAGTTCAGCTCTCCTGATGGTTCACAGAAATGAGTTTCTCAGCCACGTCTGTCTCACCACCTGCCTCCCCCTCGTCTGTTGCCCAAGACCCTGGAGATGCCAGGTCCTTTCTTTCTTTGCCCCGAGCGCCCCCCGGAAAGAAAAGCGGGACGTAGGCAACACACGTTGGCCATGATCATCTAAACTATCAACAAAAACGACGAAACTCCTCCTTACCTTGAAAAACTGAAAAGGAACATTTGTTTTTCTTTTTTTCTGAAAGGGAAACTTTTAAACATAGACAAATCCAACCTTTAAAAACATCCTGTCAGGGCTTCCCTGGCAGCGCAGTGGTTGAGAGTCCGCCTGCCAATGCGGGGGACGCGGGTTCGAGCCCCGGTCCGGGAAGATCCCACGTGCCGCGGAGCGGCTGGGCCCGTGAGCCGTGGCCGCTGCGCCTGCGCGTCCGGAGCCTGTGCTCCGCAACGGGAGGGGCCACAGCGGTGAGAGGCCCGCGTACCGCAAAAAACAAACAAAAACATCCTGTCCCCCTACTGCTATTGTCTGTATTGATTACTTCCCGTTATGTTTGGAGTGTGACTTCTGTCATGTACATAATTTAGAAACCATTCACTCTTCTAAATGCAGCCAGAAGTGTTCTTTTTTTGGTTTGTTTGTTTAAATTGTTTATTTTTATTTATTTATCTATTTTTGGCTGTGTTGGGTCTTCGTTGCTGTGCGAGGGCTTTTCCTCTAGTTGCGGCGAGCGGGGGCCGCTCTTCATTGCGGTGCGCGGGCCACTCACTGCCGCGGCCTCTCCCGTTGCGGAGCACAGGCTCCGGACGCGCAGGCTCAGTAGCTGTTGCTCACGGGCCCACTTGCTCCGCGGCACGTGGGATCTTCCCGGACCGGGGCACGAACCCGCGTCCCCTGCATCGGCAGGCGGACTCCCAACCACTGCGCCACCAGGGAAGCCCCAGAAATGTTCTTTTAATTACAGTGAATAAAATCAATTACTTGAGTATTCACATGCCTAGATATTGCATTGTGTTATCCACTATCATTTCATATGTGTTCGTAATTTCTTCAGATAAACTGCAAGTTCTTTGAGAATGTCCCTTCTGAAAATACACGGTGGGCTTGCATGAGTATAAGTTCAAGATGAGCCAGGGGTGTTGCCAGCGGTTAAGGGAGCCCATGCAACCTTAAACCTCATTCATGGAATCATGGGACCAGAGAGTGTGAGAAATTAATCAGACCGGGCAGCCCTCCCCATCTGGAGTTGCCGTGTAGCCTCTGCTGAGTCACCATCGAAACAGAACTTTGAGAACCTGCAGTTTTGCTTAGAAGAGGTTTTCAGGTGATGAAGAGTCTGGAAACCATGTCTTTTGAGCAACAGGAAAAAAAAAATGGAGATGTTTAGCTTAAAGAAGAAAAGACATAGGAAGGACATGGTTGACTTGTCATCAGTTAAAATTAATGCATTCATTCAGTTTTCATTAAACAGACATTTGTGGAGCACCTTCTGTGTACCAGGGAAGGGACACCGCAGGCGAAAGAGAGGGACCGCTCACAGCTTTTGCAAAACTTAGAGTTAGTTGTGGGAGAACCAGGAGAAAAGGTTTCCCGAGGGGACCGTATGGCTTGGTGAGGAGCTGCTTCTCTACCGTTCTGTGGGCAAAAGACGCTGTTTGCCTTAGTGCTTCTTATGCTGGAGTGGGAGATGGGTGGTGACTGGGGGGGATGGGGGTTTGGGGAGACGGGGAGGAGCAGGCAGCCAGCACACGGGGGCCAGGAGAGCCCCTTCTGAGCAATACCGCGGTGAAAGCTCTGAAATAGGCGGCGGCAGGTGGGATTCATGAGTCAGCAGGTCCTGGGGGTGCAGAAATGCATCCAGGCTGCAGGGGGACTGGACTGGGTCGGCCCTGCCTGGAGCCATCCCAGCCCTGAAGGGGTGAGTGGAGCGGCCTGAGCCTTGGTGGGGGGCATCAAGTGACCTGCAGCCTGGACCGCCCTTGGTTTCAGTGTAGCTGTGCGACCTCGAGCTACGGCCCAGGCTCTCCAGGGCCTCCTCTTTCCTGGCTGCATATTGAAAGACTGAATTGTCTCAAAACTTCTCTCCCCGCTTTGACTTCAACACAGCTGCATCACGCTTTGGGTCTAAGATTAAAATGTTAGAAAGACTTCCCAGGACCAGTATCATTCAGGCAAAGGCTAAAAGGGCGAGGCTCTGGGATTCAATGGTAATTAAAGGGCCCGTTTACCTTATTATTCTCAACTCTGCCCTGTGATGTTCCATACTTAAGTGTTCTCTCACTCCGACCACATTTTTCCCAAAGCTGAAATCCCTTTATCTGTCTCTTCCCCCCGCCCCCACGCTTTGGGGACTGTCTAGCAAGGATGCTCCGCCTCTGACTGGATTTTACAGTTGATTAGAGAGAATCGTCTTGTACACCATAGGAACAAACGGCGCCTCACTGCAAAACTATCCAAAAGCTGTTTACCAGCCTCCACGGGCTGCAACTGGCCTGTGGAGCTGACGGCTGCCTCTCTGATTCCTTGGAAGGCTCACACGGGACAGGAAACTCCCGTGGCTTATCTAGCCGAGACCAGCACATTATCAAACACTCAGCGGGCAAGTTGGGTGGTGGCAGAAACTACCCTCTGCTCACTCAACACCTCTCTGTTAAGGTTCTCAGCCAACCGCACAAGCCACCAAACCCAGAGAACTGTCTCCGGTCACAGCAGCCTCCCGTGAGTGACACGGGCAGCATCGAATCTGCCCCATGAAGTTAGCTGTTTGGGATTTTAGCCAGCAGTGCCCCCACCACACATAGTTCTGTGCGCCCATAAGATCATCTCTGCCTTCTGACTAAGTTTGAAATGCCACATTATCACACGCATCTCTTCCTGATGGAAATTCAAAACCTTTTTCTTGGGGAAAAAGATTAATTCTCACACTCTGTCCTGGCCCAGCATAATAATTATTATAATCATTTTGGCTAATACTTATTGCATGCTGATTATGTACCAGGCTCTGGTCTGTGCGATTTTCATGGAGTATCTCATTTCATCTCCACGGCAACCTTAGAAGGCAGTTGGGGTCCCCATTGAAGAGATGAGCTAACTGGGACACGGAAGGTGTCATTTAATTCGCCCTGTCAAAGAGCAATGGCAAGTGGCACGGCCAAGACCCACACCCACAGAGGCTGACCCCAGATCTGGCCTCTTTACCACTGCACCTTACTGTCATTTGGCCGGCTGAGAATTTAAATACCAAAGATTGTAAAAAGTGGGCATGAGTTCACATTTGGAACAATGTCAGAAACTAGACCTCCGGCCTCGGGGGCTCTTATCTCCTCCCCTCTCTTTACTCCGGTGGTAGAATTAGGCTTCGTGCCGTGTGTTTCTCCAGCTCAGGGGTCTCCTTTCATGGACGATCTTGTTTGCCATCTTCAGAAACTGGCTTTCCCCCTGGAAACAGCAACACTTCGCTGCTCCAGACCTGACCATCGGAAGCCTTAAAGGTGCATCACTCCTGTGCACAGGAAATCCAAGACACGGGCAGGCTTGATGCCAAGGGAGCGGTGCCTGGCGCTCAGGAAGGTCTTCAGCGAGACTTCATCCTGGAGAACCTATAAGGAAGTCTTCCAGACTGCCTCCTAATTATTCCACATGGAAAGGAATGGACGACTGGACAAATTGTGAACCATGCAGCTGTCACCGTTACTATGGGACGAGGAAAATTTACATTTTGCATGTCGAGCGGTAACTTATTTTAAAAATAAACAATTGCTGCAGGCTGCCGTCCCACGAGCAATGTGTAGCTTTGCTGGGCAAGCCTGTATTTATTCTACAAATAATAAGGAAATAAAAGGTGAGGCTGACAGGATGGCTTGGCACAGGAAGAAGAGGATCTCAAGCATGTCCAGTTAATTTCAGGCCAATTTCTAATACGCTACCAAATGCTCAGTCATATCTGGAGTGAACTGGAGGCGTGGCTACATAAAAACTCCATGTAACACTATTCCGAGTAGGCCTCCTGCTTCGCGTTATTCTGTTACACTGTCTGTGAAGGTGGAAGGAAGGGGGAAGGGAATTGGAGAAAGTCCCCTGTGATTTACGCCCCCTGGGCCTTCTGAGGGGCTGAGTGTCCACTTGGTCCTCTAGCTCTGGGGAGGACTGAGCAGTGCTGGGCCATTCCCGGAAGTTCCCATCCCTTTTCCACCACACGTCCTCCGGGCAGCCTCCAGCCAGCCGCAGAGCTCGTGTGAAATCACACGATGGGCCATCAAAGGAAATATATAATCTCCACTTATCACTGAATAGAAAATGAAGTGAAATGGAGCCACTAAAATAAAAAACCCAACTGCTGGTCTTCTAGAAAGAGTCTTTATCTTTTAATTCCACAGGTTAAAAAAACAAATGCCTGAGATCATTTGCCTCAACCCAAGACACAAATGCCAACCCAAATACTTGCAAATAGTTGGATTTTCACTGACTCAGATTCACAGTTCCCGATTTTATTTTATTTTTTTAAGTAGAAGAGGAAAACAGGCTCAGTTGTGAAATGAGCTAAAACTGTGTGAAGTAGAACCATCCTTTTTCTTCTGGCTGAATTTCTACTTTTTAAAATAGATCACTGAGTGATCATTTTGAATCCCAAACGCAATTCAGTTGAATTGTGAAAATGGACTCTAAACATGATACTAGGAGAAAAAATCAATTTCATTTCTTAGGATCTCCAGCTTAATTAAGTGCATGTTCCAAAAGAACTTAAACTTCTTGGACTTCGAATGCTGCCAACTGCTTTAGAATTTAAAGATCACATTGTGTTCACCTTTCATATGTTGCTATGAAATTACAGCCCCTCTTCTGTGCTGACCGTCTCTCCACATACATAGAATTTATAGTCTTTGAATTCATGGTCATGTTAGCTTCACTTTTAAGAGCCAGCCTGATGGAAATAACTAGACTCTTTTCCTGATCTTTTCCTGCTACCGAGGGTATTCCTTGGCTATTTTTATTTATTTTTATTTATTTATTTTTTTGCGGTACGCGGGCCTCTCACTGTTGTGGCCTCTCCCGTTGCGGAGCACAGGCTCCGGACGTGCAGGCTCAGTGGCCATGGCTCACGGGCCCAGCCGCTCCGCGGCACGTGGGATCCTCCCGGACCGGGGCACGAACCCGTGTCCCCTGCATCGGCAGGCGTACTCTCAACCACTGCGCCGCCAGGAAGCCCTCCTTGGCTATTTTTAAACGCTCTTGCTGCTCCTTGTATCCAGATAGAAGGAAGAAACCCACTGAACCCAATTGAAATTCAGATTTTTTACTTCTTCAGTGGTGTGAGAAAAATCGGATACCCATATATGATTCAGGATGCTGTACAAATCAATCTTCAAGCAGAAATTCATAGGCAGACATGAATTTAGGGTAAGTCTAGTGCTATGGTCTGAATGTTTCTGTCCCCTCAGTAGTCATATGTGAAAACCTAACCCCCAATGTGATGGTGTTAGGAAGTGAGACCTCTGGGAGGTGCTTAGGTCACGAGGAGGAAGCCCCCATGAATAGGATTAGTGCCCTTATAAAAGGGACCCCAGAGAGATCCCAAGCCATCCCACCATGTGAGAATGCAGAGGGAAGCTGGCAACCTGTAACCCAGAAGTTTCTCACAAGTTCCCAACAATGCTGACACCCTGATCTGGGACTTCCAGCCTCCAGAACTCTGAGAAATGTCTTTGTGTTTTTTATAAGCTACCCAGTCCATGGTACTCGTTATAGCATCCTGAACGGACTAAGACATTTAGGTTCTAGGAAGCATTTCCATTATTATGGAATTGGTCTTTCTAAATAGATGATTTTACATGCTAGGGGAGAGAAGAATGAAAGAATGACCTTGGGCTTCATCCTAAATAGAAATCGTAAATAGAGATTTATTTTGAACTCTTTGGACTGGAAAGAACTTAACCAGGTCTATCTTCTTTGGAAAGGTGGTGGATTCGATAAGTAGGAATAAACATAGAAATTCCTGAGTGACCCTGCAGTGGCTATTTATTTCTCTGTTCTGAAAGTATCTGGTGCTCAGTGGTGCCTCTGGATGTCTTTCTTCCCTTTATTCTGTGTCTCCTTGTACATTCTCACCTCAAGCACGTTTTTCTTATTTGTCTATGTAAGGAAATTGTCTAAGTCGAGGAGGACGCAGGGAGATCAGCGTACTCAGGGAGCGCTGAGTGAGGAAGCATCCTCCTTACTGCTCCAGTCAAAACTGTTTCAACAGCAACTGGGGGCCACAAAGGAAATACTGTGCTTTGTGCTGGTGTTTGGAGGAGGTGGCATTAAGAAGGCTGAAAATAAATAGCCAAGTTTCTGATCTTTACCTTTGGCTTCTAAATTGCTGGCTGGTCATTGGCACCGCTGTTGAGTTGCTTTTTTACTACAGACAGGAGCTGCTTTGGGTATTGCCTTGCCCTTAATCAATACCCACTCCAAAAGAGAACAGCCTATTAGATCATCTTTAGCCCTCCTTCCCCTGTACCTTAAGGGGTCCAGACAGGATTATTCCCTACGTCTCAAGTATTCCCTACATCTCAGACCAGCCTGGCTGCAAATGACTCCAACAAGGAGGCTTTCACCAGCTCTCTGGGTATATGTATTCACAGGTTGAGAAATGTTTCCTGATACCCAGCCTTGCTTTCTCTGCTCTTCTATTTCTTCACGTAACTCTCAGTTAATGCCCAATACACCAAAGCAGAAACAGGTCAAAGCTGAATATATTCTTTCACTCTGGTTTTCAGATCTCTGTAGCCAAGAATTTCTTTTTTGAACCAGATGCCTAAAAGGAAGAAGTGCAAAGTTGATTTCCTTGAGCAGCAAATTTTTACCACGTACCATATTCAATCAGTCAAATACGTTTACTGATTGGTAACATGAGATTACCTAAATAAAAAACCTTTATACTGAAACAGACAAACAAACCAGTAACAAACACCTTTCACTACAATGGAAAATGTCATAGTGTTACACTAAAAATGGGTTTTAATGAAGAGAGAAAGGGTAAGATTAAAAAGCATTGACATCCCCCCCTCTTGCCAAAATTAACTTTCTTAGGGAAATGGTCTGAATAAACAGGAGCTGTAAGTGGGAAGTGATCAGATCAGCGAGGCTGAATTTATTTTTTTAACATCTTTATTGGAGTATAAGTTCTTTACAATGGTGTGTTAGTTTCTGCTGTGTAACAAACTGAATCAGCTATATGCATACGTATATCCCCATATCCCCTCCCTCTTGCGTCTCCCTCCCACCCTCCCTATCCCACCCCTCTAGGTGGTCACACAGCACCGCTCTGATCTCCCTGTGCTATATCCTGAGAAAACCATAATTCAAAAAGAGTCATGTAGCACACTGTTCATTGCGAGGCTGAATTTTTGTACACAAAAATAAACATGCAAGTGCTTTTGGCTGACTGTAAAAAACTGCGATTAGAGGAACTTCTTCATATGATGTCTGCATCTCTCTTTCTCGGCCCAGTGGTCAAGTTCAAGCCCCATCCTTGGTACAGTGATTGAATCTAAATCCTGACCAGTGATGGGACCCGTCCCAGCCATCCTAGGGGTCTCTCCAAGTGACTGCAGCGTCTCTCCAGTGGTGTCACAGACAGACATGCAGTCAACATTCAATGAAGAAACACTCCAATCAGATTCTCTATGAAGTCCTTCTTTCCACAAATGGCTGTGATATGCCAAATACTCCTCTAAATACTGGGTGTAAAGCAGAGACCAAAACATACCCAACCCCCCCTGTCATGGGAGTCCCTTTGCATGGAACAGGGTAGGCAGAAAAGAAACCTGTACTGTGTCCACTGATGGACAAAGCCACAAAGAAAAATGAGGCGGTCTGGGAGGACAAAGAGGGGTGGCAGGGGAAAGGATGTGGTTTAGGTTGGATGATCAGTATGGCTTCTCTCTGAGAGAAGTGCTTTATAAACCACGAGACTCTATCTGGGGAAAGGGAGCTCCAGACAGAGGGAACAGTAAATGCAGTGGCCTGGAGGAGGGGAGCATGGCTCGTCCAGGGACTGGAATAAAGGGAGGGAGAGAGAAGGAAAGCGGAAGGACATGAGTTGGGACAGGTATTCCAAATCGGGTTGATTTCTTTTCTAGGCTGGGGTGTACACGTCAGGTTTTACTCTGAATTCGATGGGAAGCATTGGAGGAATTTGAGCTGAGCCATAATGTGCTCCGGCTGATGATTTTAAAGACTTGTTCCAACCGCTGCTTGGACAATAGGCTCCCGGAGGCCAGGTTCTAAAGTCCACTTTGTTTAATCCTCCCCCGACTGGCCAGCACAGAAAGCATGTTCATGAGACCTGCAAACAATACAAGGTAGGGAAAATAATAGAATCAAGATCTTAAAACGTTTCTTCTTAACTTTTAAAACCCAGCTAAGTAGCAGCCTGTCTCGGTCCCATACCCCCTATAGCCCCAACACCCCCTGTCCTGACGGGTGGATTCTCTCGGGGGACATTCCCTTCACCCCGCACACACGTCAATCATCACGTTCTGGGATTTGCAGGTTCAGCTGTCTCTCTCCCTGTCAACACTGAGCCATCCTTGAAAACAGGATGGTGCCTTAGTCACCTTCCAAGGTAGGGATTTAGTAAAATTTCTTTGGATCAGTGAATTCTTTAGCAGTCTGTTAGGACAGATCTGAACCGATAAGATGAAATATATTAAAAGTAAGCTGCTTATGCGTATGATAGATAAGGCTGCCCTTGTTACGGAAGTTCAGGTGAAAGAAAAATCTGATTTTTAGCAGGGCTTGAACTCAGTATGAGGTATCCAAGTGGTAGAGCTGCCTTAAAAAAAAAAAGAAAAAGTTGGTGACGCCTTGTGGTCTAAGCAGGTTAGCCATTTGCTGATCAGAACAAAAGCTCTCTATGGGATACACGATGCTGTACTTTTCACCTGGTTTGGATTTGCGTGTATAGTGGTGTCTATATGGGTGTGTGTGTGCACGTGTGAGCTGAAACAGCGTTATCTTTTCTTTCATCAGAATAAGAGCCCGGCCGTCAGAACCTAAATCTGAAATTGTGATACCAGTAGTTTGGAAGCAGAAAAGTCCGCACTCAGGGACACCTGTCTGGCGACTGGGTGTGTTGCGTCCTTGGTCTTTTAACTTGGCCTCGGACTTTGTAAACACCTGAGGAAGAAAGCTGTACGTGTGCATGTACACTACAGTATCCTCTGAGATGAACGGGGAGGCCCGATTTACTTAAGTACCCCCTTGGATGGAACATGTGTGCAAGTTTATAAAGTTCAAAGAGATGGACTTTTTTAATATAAAAGTGCCTTTGGAAAGCCTCGCTCCCATAGACCTCCCACTCTAGGGTCTTCTACTACATGATTTCTTCTGTGTCCAAGTGTGTTCTTTGTTATTTCTTTCAAGAAAATACATGGTGACCTTGGGTTATCATTACGGATGGAGTGCATTTTTTTTCATCCCATTTTCTCAGTTCTTACAAGTATAATTTAACTAAAGAATGAACTCCTCACAGTTGGTTATAATACTGAATAGCAAATCAATCCTGCTGTTTGAATATAGTCGATTTATTGCTGACAATTACTGTAGTCTGAAAAAGTCATAAATAGACAGACATGGCAGAAATAGTCGACATGCTTCGTTGTACTGATTCAGTTCTACTGACCATATCCTAGAGAGAGAGGGAAAAAATAACAAAGCACTGCACTTGTTGGTTTCTGAATTATTTTTAAATGGCATCATCTGATTCTAATTGTGTCTCAAATTTTGGCTTTTTCTAGTCGGCAGTGTGATCTTGTCATTAGAATAATAAAACAGGAATTGTACCTACTACTCTGAGTCAAGCTGGGAGGAGAATGAGAGCTTTTTATTTTTAGAGCAGACTCCACTGACCTTATAGAGAGAAATCAATCTTCTCTAAATCCCGCAAAATAAACAACCTTGTTCTAACTTCTATGTGACTTTGACAAGTCACTTAACCTCTCTGGGTTCCACTTTCTTCTATTAAAATAAAGGGGTTGGACCACATATTCTCAAACAAATTTTCTGGCTCTCTAAATGCCTTTAATTGCTGTTATAATACGTGCATTGACTTTGATCTTAAAGATCACTGTCCATCTGCTTAACTTTCATAGTGCCTTAACTTTTTATTCTTTACTGCGTATCTCAACATCAGGGGTAAGCAGATAGATGGACAGATGAATTGCCATATCTTAGTTCAGGCTGCTATAAAATATATATATATATATACCATAGATGAGGTGGATTAAACAACAGACATTTATTTCTTACAGTTCTGGAGGCTGGGAAGTCCAAGATCAAGGTGCCGGCAGATTTGTTGTCAGAGAGGGCTCTCTTACTGGCTTGTAGACGGCCACCTTCTTGCTGTGTCCTCACGTGGCAGAAAGGAAGCTCTGGTGTCTCTTCCTCTTCTTATAAGGACACTAATCCCAATCTCATGACGTCATTCAGCCCCAATCACCTCCCAAAAGTCCCACCTCCTAATACCATCACACTGAGGGTTAAAGCTCCAATGTATGGATTTGATGGGGGGACACAATTCAGTCTATAGCAGCCACCATACAGAATTTCTAAATTCTTACCATATAAGGAGGCAAAGCTTGCTAGAGAAACAATATGGAATAATGTAAGGGCACTGGAACCCCACAGTTTGAATTTCATTTCGGCTCTCACTAGCCCTGTGACTCTTCCTTATCTGTGAAATGGGGATTACAAGGATTAAGTGAATTAAGATAAATAGAGTGCTTGGCTTGATGCCTGCCCACAGTAAGAATTTATCATATGTTTGTTACTATTCTGCTATTGAAGCACCTGTACTGAACTGATCCCGTTCTAAGAGCTACAGCAGGATTTTTAAAAGAAAAAGAAAACGATGCATTAAACATAAAAGTTGGCTCTCAGGCCTTAATAAACATAATATGTGTAAAATAATAGTAAAGGGCACTTGCCTACAACAGAATGCTCCCATGGGAGAACCCAGTGTTTAATTTCTGACTTTCTAGTACTGTCAGGGAAATATCATTAGATACAGTGGCTTTCCAATACACATCCACAGTATTAAAATTCAAGTTCTGATAGTTTGTCCAAATCTGGATTCAACCAAAGGGTATATATTGTACTGTAGGTTCTTACATCCTAGAAAGAATTCCTATAAATCGCCTTGAAAGTCTGAATTCTGGACAAACTAGTTCAATATACTAAATAATGGGGTCTAAATAACTGGGCAGATGTAGGTGAGGGCAGGTGGGATGTGAGGGAGGTGGTGCAGGTGTTCAGTTACAGAACCTCACCATGACATAGGGAATGGTATTGCAGGGTGTCCGGAATGGGTAACATTGTGTCAGTAGCTACATGGTTTTGCTTCCGCCAAAGGAGTGCCTAGGTGTTAGAGGAATGCTAAAATGCCTGACTTTATTTTTCTTCGTCTAACTGGTTTCAGAAAGATTTGCTGTGACTCTGGAGTTGCTTTACACTTGAAGGCTTTCTCCCATTGCTGTAAACTCTTTACCAATTTAAAAACCCTGCTCCCGTTCTGATAGGAGAGATTTGGGTCTATGGGGGGGGAGAGGTTCTGGAGTTATCAGGGGCCTCTTTGATGGTCAGGTGTTCATGTAGGGGCATAATTTCAATCCAAAGTTTTAAAGAATTACTTAGGATTTCGAAATAGGTGTTCTCCCACTTCATTGCTACTTTTGCGTTTACTGGCACTTTTTATCGTATACGTACATATGTCACGGGAAGCATTTTCTACACTCTAACTCCAGCAATCATGTGTTAGTCTTTGAGATACGCATACCACAAACATATTTCTGAAGGTCTCTAGCTCTTTCTAAGTTTTCTTTCCTTCTCCACGCTTCCTTTCATACTGTTTATGCTGTTACTGTGCAGAAGTAAAGTGGGGCACAGAATTGGAAAATACAGCATCTAGTTGCTTATTAACCCATTAGTACAATGGTGAAAGAGCCACTTCCTAAGAAAAACGATACCCGATTGCAGTGTAAACAAGGTACCAGACAGCTTGCTCATTTAAAAGTCATCACGTTAGAACAGGGATTTCCTTTTTAACCTTTTCCACTAAGGGAAAAGGGTTTTTTTTTTTTTTTGCACATCAACCTTATTCATTAATGTTATCTTATAAACCCACTTATCTAACAAGGATGGACCTAGAGATTATCATACTAAGTGAAGCAAGTCAGACAGAGAAAGACAAATATCTTATGATATCACTCATATGTGGAATCTAAAAAATGATACAAATGAACTTATTTACAAAACAGAAATAGACTCACAGACACACAAAACAATCTTATGTTTACCAAAGGGGAAAGAGGGGAGGGAGGGATAAATTAGGAGTTTGGGATTAACAGATACACACTACTATATATACAACAGATAAGCAATAAAGTCCTACTGTACAGCACAGGAGACTATATTCAATATCTTGTAATAACCTACAATGTGAAAAAATCCAAAAAAGAATATATATACACACACACATATATATAACTGAGTCAATTTGCTGTACACCTGAAACTGACACACATTGTAAATCAACTATACTTTAAGTTTTAAAAAAAACACTCAAAACTTTCTCCTGCTTCCGTTAAGTCAAACTTCAACAGCCTTCATAGTGGAGGTTGGCAGTAAGCTGAACTGAAGTTCAAGTTTTGCTTTGCTTAGAAATTTTTATTTCCTTTTTATCGTAAAATAGGTATTAACTTTTGCATTAAACATGAGTGAGGAGGGGCCTTCCCTGGTGGCGCAGTGTTAAGAATCTGCCTGCCAATGCAGGGGACATGGGTTCGAGCCCTGGCCCGGGAAGATCCCACATGCCGCGGAGCAACTAAGCCTGTGCGCCACAACTACTGAGCCCACGCACCACAACTACTGAAGCCCACGTGCCTAGAGCCCATGCTCCACAACAAGAGAAGCCACCGCAATGAGAAGCGCACCTCAACGAAGAGTAGCCCCTGCTCGCCACAACTAGAGAAAGCCCATGCACAGCAATAAAGACCCAACTCAGCCAAAAGTAAATAAATAAAATAAATAAATTTATAAAATATATATATATTAAGAAAAAATGAGTGAGAGGGGACTTCTCTGCCGGTCCAGTGGTTAAGACTTCACCTTCCAGTGTAGGGGGTGCGGGTTTGATCCCTGGTCAGGGGGCTAAGATCCCGCATACCTTGGGGCCAAAAAACCAAAACATAAAACAGAAGCAATATAGTAACAAATTCAATGAAGACTTTGAAAATGGTCCACATCAGGGCTTCCCTGGTGGCGCAGTGGTTGAAAGTCCGCTTGCCGATGCAGGGGCCGTGGGTTCGTGCCCCGGTCCGGGAAGATCCCACATGCCTCAGAGCGGCAGGGCCCGTGAGCCGTGGCCGCTGAGCCTGCGCGTCTGGAGCCTGTGCTCCGCAACGGGAGAGGCCACAACAGTGAGAGGCCCGCGTACCACAAAAAAAAAAAAAAAAAAAGATATCTATAAATGAGCTGTAAAGATACCACATAGAATGGACCCTGGGTATTAGGGGGACATTGGTCATTTAAATATGTATTTGAAATTTTTTTTTTTTACAAAGTCCATTTTGCTTTGTTTTACAATGTTCTTGACTGACATTCATGCCTCACACTTGGCATGGTTCCTTCGTTACCTAGCCCAGAGCATTGCACATAGTAGACACTCAATAAACATCAGTTAAGTGAATGAATAGATAGATGAATAAACCACCTTCAAAACCTCCTTCCAAAACGATGTTCCTAAATCGATGAGTTTGTGACTGCTTATTCACAATCTTAGAGCTGGGGGCTAGGAGGGGGTCACTGAGACTAGAAATATCATTTGACATTTATTCCTTCAACAAGAATTTACTGAGCCTAGTGGGTGTCAGGTACTGTTCCAGGCTCTGAGATACAATACAGAACAAAATGGATGGAAACCATGCCGTCATGGAAACCATCAAAGATGGGGAAACAGACAACGGACAAATCATCAAACATACGTTAGGAAGTGATAAGCACAAAGGAGAAAAACAAATCAGTAATGGGAGAGAGAACGTGTTGTGGGCAATTTTAGATCAAGGATCTCCTTTTAAAATTATTTTTAAAATTTTTATTAGAGTAGAGTTGATTTACAGTGTTGTGTTAGGTTCAGGTGTACAGCAAAGTGAATCAGTTATACATATATGTATGTATGTCTATTCTCTTTCAGATTCTTTTCCCAATAGGCCATTACAGAGAATTGAGTAGAGTTCCCTGTGCGATACAGTAGGTCCTTATTTGTTATCTGTTTTATACAGAGTAGTGTGTCTATGTCAACCCCAATCTCCCAGTTTATCCCCCTGCCCTTACCCCCTGGTAACCGTCAAGTCTGTTTTCTACATCCGTGACTCTATTTCTGTTTTGTAAATTTTTAATAGCAGAGGAGTTGAATTCTCGCCTCTGGAAAGTCTGTGGATGAAAGTAACAGTAACCACTTTCTGTAGAGAGTGCTTTAGAGTTTACTATGCTCTCTCCCACGTTTTTCTTGATTTATCCCCCATTTTATTGATGATAAAACTGAGGGTCAGAAGCTGATGAAACAGCTTGGCCAGAGCCATACAACCGGTGAGCAGTGGTGCCTGGTGCTGGCCCGGATCTCCTGTCCCCTCTGCCTGGTGGTACCAAGTGTCTGTCTGTGTTGCTCCTCCCGACAGGGGAATTAAGGAAGACTGTGATGCTCTGTTTGTGTTCTGCTCAGAGCTGCTGACTCATGAAGTTTGATATTTACAGATTCCGGGTTTGGGTTTTTTTTTTCTTCCCTAAGGGGATTAAAAGTACAGTGCATGCTTATTATTTTTTTCAAAAAATCTGCACAGTAGTAAGATACAAAAAAAGAGGGGAACTGGGTAAAATTGAAGGATTTCCCAACAATCTGGACATAACGCTCCTCACCCATCCTGTACTTATAAATCTTGAATTAGGCCCTAGCTAGGAGCTGCCACACGTTTGTCATCTGGGCCATCGCCTGACTTGGTGTTCATCAAACTCAAGCCACTTCTTGGTGATGAGAGTCTTTATCAGATAGTGTGACTCATCCCTGCTATACTGAATTTTTACAAGTTTCATTTATAATTTCAATTAATCTTTGAGAGCCAAAACTTCAGCAGACCCTCAGAGATGATTCTTTTCCCATTTAGCATTATCCAAGTATAAAAAAATCTCAAAGCAAATTTGTCAAACACAGAGCTTTCATTTTTAATGTGCTCAACCACTGATTAGGTAAAATCCTAAGATCGTGGCCTGTTTATTGGAAAATGAGTAGAATGTTTTTCTTTATCCCCTAAAAACAAACGAATGAATAAAACAGCAATAATCCACAAATGTTTACTGAAAACGTGGCATCATTTTAGTAAGGTGCTGGCTCGTAGCTAGAGAAAAATATAGATCTGAGAAGCAGACGGAGAGGCTTGAATTCCAGTTCTACTTCCCACTGCATAACCTTGGGCAAGTTAGCCTCTGAGCCTCAGGTTCTTCTTCTGTAAAGTGGGCCTAACACCTGCTCTGAAACGTCACAAGAGGGACCAAGTGAAAGACAGACTGTTATGTGTCTGGCGCATAAGTAGATAGTCAATAAACGGCATGATAGTGGGGCTGCTGAGTGCCAATTATACACCTGTTGGACTTCCCTCTAGGGCAGTGAAGACCTTGACTTGGGCTACGAGCCCCCAAAGCCAGAGGGGGTAGACAGGGCTGAACCCCAGGAGTAGCCAAAGGAGCCACGGGAGCAGTGAGGTCCAGGATCTGGACGAAGACAGCCTCAAGAATGCGGAACAATCCAGAAAACCCAAGGAGGGAGGCAGAAAGCGAAACCAGGGCGAAGAGTCTACAGCGGGGACCAGGCGGATTGGAGTGTGTGGTTCAGATGACAGAGCTGAGAGGGGCTCCCTGAAATTGCCCACAGGGGAGGGGGGATAAGATGAAACCTTCTAGAGGATTCCAAGCCGAGCCAGGTCAGGCAGCCATGGAGGATGAGGGGCTCAACAAATGAAAAGCAGGCTTCCATGTTGGAGAGATTCTGCATTTCTAATTGACCTGCAGTCAGCACCATTCCAGATAGCGTTTACTTCTCAAAGTCAAGGCTTCAAGGGTGCTTAAATTCAGACAATGCTACATCTGTTCTCTAAATACAAATTACTCGTGTTGGGAAGCCACAGTGCCTGAGCCAACCACTCAGCTGGAACTCTTTGTTGGTGGTACTTGCTCCCCAACTCTGAGAGTCAGAAGAACGTCAGGGTCGGGGGTCCACCTGCCACCCTGGGAGGGGTTCCCACCCCTGCAGGATCACAGGTGGTGCCCGGCCTCTGCAGGGACACTCCTGGTGACGGGACACCCACCCACTGTATCACAGGGAGGCCACCCCATTGGTTAGCACATCTGAATTACACAGTCACGGTATAGTCTGTACTCTTAAAGCCCCCTGCGCCCCGGCAGGGGTCCTAGTGTCTTGCACCAGCACTGACTTTCCCCAAGATCAACTCTCCAGGTAGCTGGCTCCCGCCAGCTATTCTTTCAGGGACTAAATACCACTGTTCCCTTCAGTCACTGAAGTTGGCCCTGAAAGTTCCCCATCCTTAATTACACTCATCTTGACAGAGTTAAATTTGCAAGCATTCATCTTAAAACGTAGCCCATGAAATTACACACAGTAATTCTTCTGTGTTCTGAATTGGTCCTGTGAATGCCCCTGTCAAGAACACTGTGATTCATTTCGTCTACTAATATTGCACTAGATTTCGAGCCCACCCTATGACACTCCAGGTTCCTAATTAAGTATGTTGTCAATAAAACTCAGGATTTTAAAAATATTCATTTCTTTTTTCCATCCTAAGTTTATGCAGCTAGTTTGGTTAGACCCACGATTCCCGCTGTTAAATCCATCATTTCTCTCTTCTCAGACCTTTTTGAATCTTGCTTTTTATCTCTCTTTTTTAAGTGTTTGTCATTTTGAAAATTTGATAAGAATTCCTCATAATTTCAGCCAAGGGATTACTAAAAGTACTTATCTGTATATAACCAGGAACAAGGCTCTCTGCTATACAACCAGAGACGAATGAAACTCTTATTAGACTACAACTATTACTCTTCTTAATAATATTGAATGCCACTGATTATTGATATTAATCAACAATATTAATTGAGCATACTGTTGATAATGGTATTACTGTCAGTACTTATCACAGGCATATTGCATACAGTTACTTAGTATCTACTATATGATTTCATTAATTGACATTCTTTGTGTATGGTTATTTTATAAGTTATGAACCTACCCATGGTAAGGATATACCCCTATTTGTTTTGTTTTAATTTTTATTTTATTTTGCTTTCAATTTTGTTTTACATTGGGGCATAGTCGGTTAACAATGGTGTTAGTTTCAGGTATACAGCAAAGTGATTGAGTTATACATACACAGACATCTATTCTTGTTCAAATTCTTTTCCCACTTAGGTTATTACAGAATAGTGAGCAGAGTTCCCTCTGCTGTACAGTAGGTCCTTGTTGGTTATCTGTTTTAAATATAGTAGTGTGTACTTGTCAATCCCAAACTCCCAATCTATCCCTCCCCCCAGTATACCCCTATTTGAATGTTTCCAGACCTCATGTTACAATTATAGAATTCAAGTACATACGAGAAACTTTGTAAAGCGTTCCACGGAAACTCAAGGATACTCTGCTGATCAGCCCTAGCAAAAAGGAAAGGAGGCTAGGGCTTAACGCCAGCTCCTGACGCCTTTACAAAAGGAGGTGTCCACTGGCGCCTTCCCCTTTAGGGGCACAGCATGGGCCACAGCCGAGTCACTCGGGAGGTCTTGCATCTTGCCCGTGGCCATCCCCTTCCCAGGATGCAAAGATGCCCCAAGGCGGTGGAGAGGCGTTGGGTCTAGGATGGTCAAGCCTCATCTCCCTTCAGGCTTCTTCACAGGCTCGTGACAATCGCCTTTGGGAGGCTCTGCCCTCTCTCCCTGCAGTCGGCTTCCGCAGCATCTACTCCCTCCCCCGGCCACAGACCGATCCCACCTTATAGACTATGGACTTATTTACTTATCTGTTTGTTGCCTGGCTCTCCCGCAGGAATGCCAGCTTCATGAGTACAGGGACAGGGACTCCGGGGGTGGGGGGTGGGGGGGGTCTCTTTTGTTCACTAACTATATCCTTAGGACTAAAAATAGCACCTGGCCTGTTGTAGGATCTCAACAAATGTTTGTTAGATGAGTGAATGGGGATCATGTACTGGAGAGGATTTATCTAGACCTCTACTTAAATGTCTCCCGAATTCTTGTTAGGAGTGTAGGGTCCTCCAGCACCAAGCACCCTAATGGCAGAGAAGAGCAAAGACATGTTGCAGACCCTGGGTACGGTGGCCCTAATGACAGCAGAATGCTTAATGAGTCCCGTGCCGTATGGTTCACCCATTACAGTGTACGAGTCAGTGATTTTCAGCAAATTCACAGAGTAACGCAACCCCCCCGACAATGAGTTTTGGAACATTTTCCTCATTCCCCGAAAGAAATCCCGTACCCCTTAACCATCACCCCCCACACACGCCACAACTGTCCCATCCCCTCAACCCTAGGCAACCACGAATTTACTTTCTCTATAGACAGACTTGTCTATTTCAGGTGGTTCATGGAAATGGAATCAGATGCTACATGGTCTTTTGTAACTGACTTCTTTCACTTAGCATAGTGGGTTCAAGGTTTATGCATGTTGTAGCTTGTTTCAGGACTTAACCTTTTGATGGCTGAATAATACTCCATTGTATGGATACACCACATTTTGTTTATCCATTCATCAGTGGATGGACACTTCGGTTGTTTCTACTTTTGTCTCTTATGCCTCACGTTGCTATGACAATTCATGTACAAGTTTGTCTGATGTGTGTTTTTATTTCTCTTGGGTGTATTCCTAAAATTTTGAGGAACTTCCAGACTGTTTTCCAAAATAGCTGCACCATTTTGCACTCCCCCCAGCAGTGTGTGAGGGTTCTAGTTTATCCCCATCCTCACCAGCACCTGTTTCGGTAGGCTGCCTCTTCTTCGTCTCGTTGTTTATCATACATTCCTTGTGAATTTTGCATTATTTTTATAATATCAAAGGTTCATTTGTTGAATTTCAGTTAGTCACTCTGAGGAAAAATAAAGCAAAACCCCAAATTGAAAGGATTTGAATTGTGCCTGTTCATTTTGGAAAACTGAGCTACGTTCGAGAAAACTGAAGAAAGCTAAAAATGTCTGTTTCAGCGTCCAGAGAGTTTCTCTTCTCTGTTTTGGTGCTTCAGTATTTTGAGGACTCAGACATCCATAAATATGTCGGTAGGAAGAGCAACATTTCTCTCCCTGCTTTCATGCTACGCCAGCATAATCGCTAGAGATTCCCAGGGGTGCGACCGAACTATGGAGCATTTTTAGACTTCTGCAGATGGAAATGTCAAAAATGCTTCCTCTTGCATATGGCGAACGGGGAGGGTCTCTGGCCCGTTAGCCAATCTCTTTCAAATCCTCAGGGACCTCCGACTTGCAGTGAAGTAAGATGACTGAGGGTGTTTTTCTTTATTTTACCCCCAGCAGGACGGTTTTCATAATATGAACGAACTTAGAGTTACGTAAGACTGTTCCCCATCAACTCCTTGCGTTCATTTCCGGAACCTTCTTTTTATGGAAGTGATCATCCATTTTCAGAAAAAAATATTCATAGCTTTGCTTACCACTGGTTAACTGTGAAAGGTCAGCCTTGAAAACAATGTTGTGAGCCAATTAGTAACTTTGTTTGGATTTTGTTAATTTTTGAAAAAATTTTAATCCAATTTTTAAAGGTTACACTCCATTTACAGGTATTACAAAATATTGGCTATATTCCCCGTGTTGTACAATACATCCTGGAGCCCATCTTACACCCACTAGTTTGTTCTATGTATCTGTGAGTCTGCTTCTTTTTTGTTATATTCACTAGCTTGTTGTAGTTTTAGATTCCACAAATAGGTGATATCATACAGTATTTGCCTTTCTCTGTCTAACTTATTTTACTTGGCATAAAGCCCTTCAAGTCCATCCACAATTCGTCCTTTTTGTGACTGAGTACCACATCTTCTTTATCCATGCATCTGTGCATTGACACTTAGGTTGCTTCTGTATCTTGGCAACAGTAAGTAATGCTGCTATGAATACTGGGGTACATGTATCTTTTCAAATTCGTGTTTTGTTTTTTTCGGACATACACTCAAACGAGGAATTGCTGGGTCATATGATTGATAGTTCTATTGTTAGTTTTCTGAGAAACCTCCATACCGTTTTCCACAGTGGCTGCACCAAGTACGTTCCCACCAGCGATGTACAAGGGTTCCCTTTAAAGGTTGTAGTCGGGGGGGGTGGGGTATGTGTTTGTTTGTCTGTTTTTATTCACTTCCCAAGAAGAAAACTAACAATTCATCTCTGAGTTTGAAAATTCCAGCTGGCAGTTTCCTCTGGCTGAGGGAAAAGATATGCTCAGAATGCTATTTTTCAAAAAGTCCAATCTCAGAGGTACTTATCACTTTCTTAAAATTTCCTTAAAATGACAAGTTTTCAAACTACCAGAGTTTTACCTTGAAACTCGCGGAGGCCCAAGAGCCGGCCGTTCCTGGTGAATGCTGCAGTGACTGCTGGTGCAGACGCAGGGCAGCGCGGTGTGGCGCGGCTGTGTGTCCGTCACAGACGGGTGCCCAGCTGGGCACGTGATCGTTGACTGGTTCCAGCGGCTGCTGTGCTTAATAAAACGGTCACAGATCTTGTTGAACAAACATTATATGTTATTCGGCCATCAAGCCCCTTGCAAATTAAGATATAGCCACCCATTTCGTCAGCATGAATACGGCAAAAGGAAAGAAACTGAAGAAATTAACAGCTCTGCTTTCTGTAGGGCGAGGAACGAAGTCAGCCTGTGCATCGATAACCATTGCTGTGTCACAAATCACTGCAAAATGTAGCGGCTTCAGACAGCCCGCCTTTAGTCCGCCTGTGACCGTGTATGTCAGCAGCCCGGGCTGGGCTCAGCAGGGCAGGGCTTCCGGTCGTCCTCGTGCGTCTGTGCTCCGCGGCCATGGCCGCTTCGCCGATCTCAGCTGAGCTCTCTCACCTCTTTCGGAATTCATCTGGGACAACTCAGCCGACTCAGCTTTGATCCCCTAGGTCTCATGTCTTCCAGGCTTGTTCCTATAGGATAGGAAGGCAGGGTTCCCAGAGTTCAAGTACAAGCACGAAAGACCTTTGGAGGGCTAACCTGTGAACAGGCACGTTGTTGCTTCTGCATTCTACTGGCCAAGGCCAGTCAGAAGCACAGTCCAAATTCAAGAGGAAGGAAAACAGACTTCACCTCTACACATCCCTTCACAATCATTAGAAGGAGCCTAGATTCAGGGAGGGATTGTGGCCATTTTTGCAAAAGATCACAACCTATTTTATGACCGTTCAAGATGAACGCGTTAAAATGTGTCATTTCGTTATTCTTTGATCACACAGCCTTTTTTTGGGGGGGGGGCATGCTGCGTGGCTTGTGAGATACGAGTTCACTGACCAGGGACTGAACCTGGTCCCTGGCAGTGAAAGCACCAAGTCCTAACCACTGGGCCACCAGGGAACTCCCAACACACAGCTTTTAAAACTTATAGCTTAAGTTCTTCTTTTGGATGTAAGAGAGATTGACCATATCTGTAACAAAGGACTGTGTCAAATTTCCTCTTTTGATATGGGTTTTAAGTTTCTGAAAATTCTGAATCTGATCCCAAAGAACATTCCATGCAGTTTTTGTGGAGGTTTTTTCATTGTATGGCTCTCAGATAAGACTTCCTCCTTTTTAGTTGAAAAAAATAATAAGGTGGCTTTTCTTCAAAATGTGTATAATGACCTTTTTGGTGTCACTGAAACAGTCACGGGTTGGAGCAATTTTTGTTTGTTTTCTTACACAAGAGGTACCGTGGCTTAGGAATGCATCTATAATAATTAACTCATTTTAAATAAGCACTGAAAAAACATCTGAAACCTTTTCGATTAACAGTTACTGTTTTTTATGAATTCATTAGTTGTAATTCACTAGTGAGTATCATATGTTTTCATGCTGGTTTCAACTATCGCTACAAAAATTTTAAACTAGTGTATTTCTAAAGGGAGAGAAAGAAAGAAGAAAGGAAGGAAGGAAACAAGGAAGGAAGGAAAGAGAGAGAGAGGGAGGGAGGGAGGATGAAAGATGGAAAGAGAGGAAAGAGGAAGGGAGGGAGGGAAAGAAGGAAGGAAGGAAGAGAAGATAGTGTGAATATGGAGAAATGGGGAATTTTATACATCGCTGATGGGAATGGAAATTAGTTCAACCACTTTGAATAGCAATGAGAAATAGCTAGTAAAGATAGACGTCCTACAAAAAACAATTCCATTTCCAAGTGTTTATCTTACAGAAATTCTCAGACATATACTCAGGAGACATACACAAAGATAGTCTTTGCATTATTCCATTCATTACTTCAGCAAATATTTATTGAACACATACTATGCCTCACATACTATTTCAGGTATTACGGACATAGCAGGGGACAAAACAAACAAAAATCTTGCCTTCGAAGAGCTTAGGAAGGATGACGGAAAATAAGCAAAATAAATTAGGAAAATATATGGCAGGTAAATTCGTGGTAAGTGTTATGAGGGGAAATAAAACAGAGAAAAAGAATTGGGGGCTTCCCTGGTGGCGCAGTGGTTGAGAGTCCACCTGCCGATGCAGGGGACGCGGGTTCGTGCCCCGGTCCGGGAGGATCCCACGTGCCGCGGAGCGGCTGGGCCCGTGAGCCGTGGCCGCTGATCCGGCGCGTCCGGAGCCTGTGCTCTGCAACGGGAGAGGCCACAACAGTGAGAGGCCCGCGTACCACACACACACACACACACACACACACACACACACACACAAAGAAACAAGAATAGGAAGTGTTGGGAAGTGGTTAAAAACTTGAAGAGGATGACAGAAATGGCCTCACTGAGCACATGACAATTGGGGTTGCTAGTTTAGCAAATAAAAATATAAGACACCCACCTAAATTTGAATTCCAGATCGTCGGTGAATTTTCTAAGTATAAGCCTATCGCATACAGTATTTGGGACATGCTTATACTACACATTTATTCATCGTTTATCTGAAATTCAGATTTAACTGAACATCCTATATTTTATCTGGCCATCCCAGTGACAATTGGGTAAAAACCTGAAGGAATAAGGAAGCAAATTAAGCAGACATTATAAGAATGTTCTCGAATGAAGGAATAACTGAGAAGTAAGCATGGCAAGCAGGGGAAAGACTAAGAGCAAAGGCCCTGGCCAACTGTATCTGTGAAAACTTAAAAGTCACTAATCCCTCAGCAGGAGAAAGATACATGACCTGTGGGCTATTTGCACAGTGGATTCAAATGGATGGACTAAGTCTAAATGTGTCAACATGGACAAGTCTCAAAAACATTCTGTTGAGTGAAAAATAAATTGTGAAAAGATAGACCTGTTCTGGTGCATTTATGTAAGGTTTAAAAGCACACATGGGCTTCCCTGGCGGCGCAGTGGTTGAGGGTCCGCCTGCCGATGCAGGGGACGCGGGTTCGCGCCCCGGTCCGGGAGGATCCCACGTGCCGCGGAGCGGCTGGGCCCGTGAGCCGTGGCCGCTGCGCCTGCGTGTCCGGAGCCTGTGCTCCGCAGCGGGAGAGGCCACAACAGTGAGAGGCCCGCGTACAGCAAAAAAAAAAAAAAAAAAAAAAAAAAAAAAAAAAAAAAAAAAAGCACACATAATAGTATATATTTACAGTACCTATATGTATGCATATATAATAGCATATTCTTATGGCTGTGTTCTATATGGCTATGTAGTCAAAGGATAAAACAAACATGGCAATATGGGAATGATATACAGAAACTTTACAAGAGTCTCAGCCTCTGGGGAGGGAAGGAGAAAGGATGAGAGCTCGCGCTCTCTCTCCCCCCCGCCCTCGCCTTTCTGTCTCTTGTCTCTTTGTCTCTGTTTCTCTCTTTCAGTAAAAACAGTCTACCAGGGCTTCCCTGGTGGCGCAGTGGTTGAGAACCCGCCTGCCGATGCAGGGGACACGGGTTCGTGCCCTGGTCCGGGAAGATCCCACATGCCGCGGAGCAACTAAGCCCGTGAGCCATGGCCGCTAGGCCTGCGCGTCCGGAGCCTGTGCTCCGCAACGGGAGAGGCCACAACAGTGAGAGGCCCGCATACCGGAAAAAAAAAAAAAAAAAAAAAAAAAAAAAAAAAAAAAAAAAAACAGTCTACCATTTGCAACATCATGGATGGACCTTGAGGACCTTATGGTCGTTGAGATAAGTCAGACAGAGAAAGACAAATACTATATGATATCCCTTATACGTGGAATCTAAAAAAGCTGAACTCCTAGGAATAGAAGCAGAGAGTCGAATAGTGGTTACCAGGGACTGGGGGATGGGAGAATCGGGGATATATTTTTTAAGGGTACAGACTTACAACTAGAAGCTGAATCAGTCCTGGAGAGCTAATGCATGGCATATAGCGATTACAGCCAGCAACGCCGTACTCTAAACTTCATAGTCGCTAAGAGACTAGATCTTATTTATTCTCACCACAAAAAAAGAAATAATTATGTGATGTGATAGCAGTGTTACAGCAGGAGCCAAACTGTAAAGTATAAATGTATCAGATCGGCACCTTGTATTCTGTAAACACACGCAACGTTATATGTCAATTATATCTCAATTTAAAAAATAAAGTCTAGAGCAAATAAGGCAAAATGTTCAGTCTTCATGGTATTCAGGAGTCTATTGTCTGTACGTTTCTGAATGCTTATGTTTCATTTTTTAAAGAAGGCCATCAAAATTTAACAAGAAAAGAATTTTAGGTACTTTTTTTTTTTTTTTTTTTTTGTGGTACGCGGGCGTCTCACTGTTGTGGCCTCTCCCGTTGCGGAGCACAGGCTCCGGACGCGCAGGCGCAGCGGCCACGGCTCACGGGCCCAGCCGCTCCGTGGCACGTGGGATCCTCCCGGACCGGGGCGCGAACCCGTGTCCCCTGCGTCGGCAGGCGGACTCTCAACCACTGCGCCACCAGGGAAGCCCTTAGGTACTTTTGTATTATGAGGGGCTCAGTACAGTGGGAAGGAACTTAGGAGTGTGTACATATCTGGTCTTGTAACTACCCTGCGTACATACCGGGAGGGGACGGTATTGGTGAGCAGTGCTCAGGCAAGGCTACCTGTTTTAATTCTGAACGTCCCGCAAATTCACAGGGAGCCCTTGGGCAGGCCACGAACTCCTTATTGCCCATTTCCGCATCTGTCCCGCAGAGGTGCTTACACAAGCCTTCAAGCCTCAGAGCGCTTCTATGAACAATGCCTACGGACGCAGCTGCACAGGCGCTGTAAGTGTCCGAGGAACAAAGGGTCAGGGCATTCAGTTTTGTCTAATCTGCGATCCACCTTGGTTTTCCCATTGAACTGGAGATTGAGCAGACTTTAAAAAGTCAGGCTCATTTTCTAGTTCTCTCCAGTGTGCCCGCAGTGGCTGAATGAAGTTGTAGGTGTCCTAGATGGACCTGAATCCCCTCTTAAGTTAATCGCAGATGAGCATGGTGGACACTCCCTACAAGGACAGGGCGCGCAGGGCACTCAGAAGAAGGGGATGGAGTTCAGGACACTGTTCTTTAGGATCAGGATATTCCCTATGATTTATTTACAGGACTCACGTCACCTGGCAGCTCATCAAAGCTCACAACAGTTAGGTGCAGGGCTTATACCAAAGATCCACATCTAACACAGCAGGCAAGGGGGTAATTTATGTGGACAAAAGCTGCCAGATTTCATGCCCTTATTGACACAGGTAATGCAAATAAGACTATTAATAGCATATGTTTTATTAAGCATGTGTTCCGTGCCAAAAACTATCCGTTTTGCAATGCAATTCTCCTAGCAACCCTCAGGAAACTGAGGCTGAAAGAAGTGTAGAACCCGTTAGCCTAAGATTGCTAGTATGACTCGTACAACAACTAGAAGTGGTTGACCTGTGGTTCGAACCCGGCAAGTCCAATGCCATAGCCTGCACTCCTAACCACTCTGCTATGTCTCTCAGCGTCTTGGGGCAGGAAAGTGGATCCTAATACCGGTTTCAGCCGGCTGTGTAGACAGATAAGGAAGGTCCTGCCTGAAGAATTAGGTTGACCTGTTCAAAGCTGTACAGGGACAAGGAGCAGAATTGGAGGTGCTAACCGCTAAGAATACGGTGAAAGCAGAGAGCAGAGAGCATCTGCCAAATAACTGTTGGCGAAAGTACGCACCAGGGGTTATGCCGGGGTTCTCGCCAGCTCGGGGCAGCGCCGAGTCAGCTACGTCCTGTCACTGGGCTTGCGGGTGGGGACCGCCTCCTGATGTCTGCAGAGCTCTGCTGGGGTGGGGGTGATTGTGACGACCAGAGGCAGCTCGGGGCAGTGACCGGCAAGCCCGTCACCGAGGTGAATACCGTCCTTGGTGTTTCCTGCTTTCCATCCCTTCCGGGAGCTCCCTCGCCGCGCGTCCGCCCCACCAGAAACCTATCCGGAGACCTCTCGGCGTGAGCCCTTGCTTGACCAACTTCTGCTCTGGTTCAAAATTACGCCTCGCATCTTGGAAGCTTAAAAAAAAAAAAAAAATCTACGTTAAAACCCTTTGTTGGAATGCTTTACACTTTGCACAGAACGGAAACTAAAATAACCTGTTATACAACTAGTCACAGATACAGTCCTCGAGTTTTGGAGGAGTTGAATACAGACTCGGATTCAAATCTGCCTCTTTCTGGGTATGGACTTCCGGCAAGTTACTTAATGTTTCTGAGGCTCAATTTCTGGATCTATAAATGGAAATTAATAATACCTACTTGCAGCGTTGCTGCAGGAATTCAAGGTGATTCACATAATGTGCCTGGTACCACTCAATAAATACTAGCCATCATTATTATCACCAAAAGCATCATCCTATCCCAGTGTAGGTTATAACCCATTTCCAAGGGAATTTTCTTTGCAGAGAGCACAGAAGGCATCCTCTGAAGATTCTAAAGATACTTTCCTTTCTCTCCGCTGTATCCCCTCTTCTACTGAGAACTCAAGATCAAAACTGTCCTCAAGCATCCTCACCTCTGCTCAGGACCAGCTATTCAGACCAGTGTTTATTTGCTTTATTTTGCACTTTTGAGACAGTGAAAAAGAGGGTGAAATCCAAAAAAAAAAACCTGTGAAGATCTTCCCAAGACCCCATTAAAGAATATAAAGTATGAATATGAAAGAATATAAGCCAAGAAAGAAACTTATGTTTCTGAAAGCCAACACCGAAACAATTTAGAGTTTACTAGGTAGAGACTGAGAGGAGAGATGGAAAAACATCCATTTCAAGACAGAAATTACAGCTGTGGGATTATTAAGTGTTTTTATCAGGCCTCCACAAACGCTGTTAGAAATCTGCAGAACGCACTGCAGAAGGTTCCACGCCACTGGCGGTGCACACACCACACGACTCGCCCCGGCTCAGTTATGAGCGACAGAGCTCATTTATAGCTTCAGATTGACTATAATTTAGGCCGCCTTTATTAAAACAATTATACGGAATTGCATATAAACTCCGGTCAAATGCTGTTTCCTACCATCACAGATGCTTCTCCTGTTTTTTATTAGCTGAATGGATTTCACTCTCAAAATCTATTGGGTAATGATCATAATGCTTGGCCGAGAGAAAGTGATAAAGCAACATTAAATATACTGCGTACAGATGAACAAACTTTGAGGACTTGGAATAAAATAAAAACACAAACAAAGCACCACCGCGATTCCTGCCTTGGAGGAAATCCTGAGTGAGGCATATAGACAAATGCAGAAATGGTTACAATAAAGTGCTACAAATGGGTAGAGAGATGCATGGGCTATTTCAGGGCGGGAGAGGGTTGTAACCAGGTTGTAGGCAACAGGAGGACGGGGGGACCATGTCAGAGTCTGTTCCCTGCCATGTCTCAGCCCCAACCAGTGCCTACTGGAGAATACCCAAGGACCTCTGGCTTTATCCCGGGTAGAAGAGGAGTTTTGTGGTTTTTTTTTTTCAGACTGGAACAACATGGTCATATTCATTTTTTATATGGAGGCACCAGTTATGAAGGGTTTCCATCAGAATTAAATTCTTAGAACCACAATTCTACAGGCAACAATGTTTATTCCTTCATTTAGTTCATCCTTCAATGAATACTCATTGAACGTCTAATACGTGCCAGGGACTATTCTAGGCTCAAGAGAGTCAGCAAAAAAGAAAACAGACATAAATCCCCACTCTCCTGGGAGAGACAGATAATGAACAAAACATACAAACAAATAAGTTGTATAGTCTGTTAGAAGGTGATAAGGGAAACCGAGAAAAATAAACCAGGGAAGGGATGAGGGTGAGGGACAGCAGGGGGGCGATTGGGAGGAGTTGCTCTTCTAAGAAAGATGGTCATAGATCACAGTGAGTTTGGCATTTGAAGAATTGAGTGACAGCTACGAAAAAGAAATAAAACTTGCTTCCATTTCTTGCTACTGGAAAAAAAAGATGGTCAGAAAGGATCTCTCTAAGAAGGTGATATTTGAGCAAGACCTGAAAAAGGTTTGAGCTTGATTGGGCTGATATCTGGGGAGGGGCATTCCAGGCAGAGGGAGGTGCAAAGGTCCTGGGCTAGAGAGAGTCTGATGAGTCTGGACAACAGCAGGGAGGCCAGGGTGCCAGGAACAGAGTGAAGACCCCTGGCAGCATCAGCATCCCAGGAACTTATTCGAAATGCAGATTCTCGCACCGCAGCCCAGACTTATGAATCAGAAACTCTGGGGGGCCTGGGGGAGGTGAGACCCAGTGATCTGTTTTGACAAGCCTTCTAGGTGATTCCGATGCTGGCTTCAGTCTGCCTGAGAGCTAGGTCCTGAGCCCTCTTTTCCCCCCGCCAGTATCTTTCTTGGACGACCTCGTCAATTTCCATAGGTTTAAGTGCCCTCTAAGTACGGGCGTCGCCAACCTTTTATCTTTTCCACCCAGATATCTCTTTCTGAGTTCTAACCTCGTGTATCCAATCCGTATCTCAGCAAACAGCCTAACCAACTGCCTATCTGAGTCAGAACCTTAGAAACCTGCTTCAGTGAACCCACCTTACTTATAACGTGAATTATAGCAAATTCTTTGCCATTATAATTTGGGGTGGGTCTGATCTTTATTTGGTGGCAGGAAAAATATCATCACAAGTCATCACTCGATGACAGTTTCCAGCCCCATCTCAACTCCAGGAAACTGACTTGCCTTTTCTCCCTGGGCCACAGGCGCCCCTGTTCTCTTAAATCCCGGGGGCCTTCCTCCTAAACTGGCCTATGGTTCCAATACATTCTTATTGCTTGCTTGAGAGATTGAGTAATTGATGTCACCTGCACAGAAGCCGTCTCTCTATTCTAAGTTCCAACTGCAAAAGGAAAGCTTGCTGAAAAATGTTTTTCTATTCAATTTCACAAATAGTTCTGTTTTAACTCCCTTTCGTAACGAGGTGATGGGCCCCGAATGCATAACGAGTATTGAGTCCCAGCTGATAGGCATTGTGTCAGGTAATAAGGGCTGCAGTGCCTCCAAATACTTGACCAGTGGACAGTGAGATGAGTGAGGGTTAATCATCTCAACTCGGAACTCAGACCACCCAAGTTTGATAACTGGCTGTTGCCCACTTTTCATCTGCAGGACCTGAGGTGGGTTATATAAACCGTCTCCCTGACTTATTCCCTTCCTTCCAAACGGGGCTATAGTAATAGCACCGACCTCCCAGGGCTGTTGAGAAGATTAAATGAGTTATTGTGTATAAAGCACATAAGCAGTATCTGGCACCGGGTAAGTGCCAAGTAAGTCTTAACTACGGTTAATAGATATTTCAAAGCAAATAAACAGAAAGGGTTTGGTGAAAGAGTTAACCTATATCCTTGAGTGTACTTCTAATGTACACCGATTTTATAGTATGGTACTCACTAGAATACGGCTGCTCCCAGGGGCTCCAAATGACATTAATTAGCTTGTGATGTTTTGATTGATTCTTGCCTGTGTTTCACAGTTACTTGCCCTGGGTTTTTACTGCCCTGAGTTGAGACAGTCTAAAACAGGATCCCCAACCAGGAAAAAGCAATAAGCAACAATCTCATGTAATGAGAACATAACAAGGTTATAAAACATAGCTATTTAAAAAATGACATTGCTATTTAAAAAATAATGAACTAAAACACAGTTATTAGATGGTTTCTTCATATACACCAGGGACCGCGGTCTTAAGTGCTTGCTGTCTGGCCAGGAGAGGAGACGGAATTCTTTCTTTTTGATTGAAGTGGCTCAGAATTGGCCTTTCATTGACCTGGGAGTGAAGAGAGAAAAGGATTGGGTATAAAAATGTAATAGGGTTCACTTAAAACCAGTCAAGGACTTTAACCTGCCCCAGAGGAGTCTTGCTCTAGCCTCAAAATCTGGTGAAAGTAGAAGGAAAAGATGCCAGTATTATTTTCTGGAAACATATGAACGGAATGTAAATCAATGTCTGTTTGGTGCAGCTTAGAAACTAATGTAACAGTACAACACACGATCACCTCCTGGATGCTACCCAACTCCAACTACGGCTCAGTCCGTGATTAATAGTGTATATAAAGTAAGTGCGTGGCCGTGCTCACCGTGACTGCCAATATATTTCATTTGCATTAGTATGAGGTAGTCAAGCTTGCAAGATAAGAGCTCGGGGTCACAAAAGGATGACTGGTTTCGCATCTGACGAACAGAGCCCCTCAGTTTGTTACTTCACCTTTGTAGACCCCAGGCTCCTCATCCATAGGAGGGAGAGAAAAAACAACTTCCACCTCACAGGCATCTTGCGATGATCAATGAAGGTTTTGGAAAGTTCTTAGCACTGTGCCTGGCACAGAGTATGTACTTGTAATAATGTTACTGTCATCAGTTGTGTGGTTTTTGAAAAGATTTAATATGTGTTGAATCCATGGTCTTCATAAGGCTAGACAGAGAGAAATGATTCTCAGGCCAGTTTTAAAGGTGAAGAAACGGGCGCCAGAAAATTAAGAGACTTGTTCGAGGTCACACTGTGCCTTCAGAGCAGGATTCCAGGGCTGTCCCATGTTTTTGGTTCTTAGCGAAGGATTGTGCGGCCCAGACTCAGATCCAGCCCACGCTGGTGTCTGTCCTCAGCTGGGCAGATACACAAAGGAATGAGTGCGGGTCATGCTTCTCCAGCAGCAGTGGTACTCTGGCTAAGATCCAAGCTGAGGCATCTTCTCCTAACTGCTCCGTGACTGCCCCGAGCTTCTTAGGAAAGCTGTGACTCCAGACCCCAGGGTTAAGAACCAGATACTTTCTATTAGTGAAGTGGGTCTAATTTTTGCTCTGCAACTTTGGGTGTAAAAAAAATCACATTAGTTCACTCCTCTAAACCCAGTTCAGTCTATGTCCTCACTCACCAAGGTGGCAGAAATTCACTCATTCTTTCCTCCCCACCAACTCACATTCTGTCGATACCTCATGACAGGAAAAGGGTCTCTTGTCATTGATCCAGCATAGATGCCACTGAGATGCTCACATACCCAAGAACTCGAGGTCCATTTTAAAGCCAAAGACTCCATCCCTCCCGGCCGAACCCCAAGATCCTTTGCTGTGCCTAAGACACACCTCTTAGCATTTGACACCTTCCTCCATTGTCCTCAGGCTGCCCCAGCAGGTGACCAACGCCCTCTTTAGGCACTCGGTAGACATGGGTCTACAGAGTATGGGTCTCTCCAATGGCAGGTGGCACCCCTTTCCTTCCTCCAGGGCTGCTACTGCCTTTCTCCATTCCCCATTTTCAAGCTTCAGAGCACCTCTCCTCTCTTGGAGACTTTAACTCCTCTCAATACAGAGCTCCCTAACTCTTTGTGAGAACCCCAGGTAATCAGGTCTCAAAGTCCTGCTTGCCCTCTGGAAGAACCAAAGGAAAAGTATTTCTCCTTCTTTCTGAATCTTCTCCAGCAGTAAAAGCAAAACACAAAGGCATATATCCAGAAACCAGCCTTCCACGTTTCTTTTTTCAGTTAGATTCTTCAAAAAGCATCACACTTGAGCTGAAAATGGAAACATGCTCTATTCTTTCATCACAGCTACATGTTAGGGCTGGCCGATGGTCCGACACTTTGCAAAGATCCTTTGATTCTTTATGTCTTTGCAAGAAACTGCCTGAATCGTCCGTGGTAGAATTGGCCTCTCTTCGGAAAACAGACCGTTACAAAATTCTGACTGGCAAAGCTTGTCATCCATGAACTGTAATGATCACTGCTGATGAAACAGAGAATATATTTCCTTCATATTTTCAGTAACTTCCAGATGATTTAAGTTTGAATTTTTATCTCATTCATCAAGTTTTACCATGGCCTATTTCTCTCAGTACTTAAATTCTTCAAATGTAGTTTTTCTTCCCTAAATTTGTATCCATTCTCAGTTTGGGCTCCAAACGCAAGGGGCTTAGGGGGTAAAGAGAGCCTGTGTCGGGGACTAGCCCAGGCCATGGGGACAGGGTGAGAATAAAACACATAGAGGCCCTCACATGTATACGCTTATATTGCCAGGTCCTGTTCTAAGTTTTTTCACATATATTGATTCATTTAATCCTTATAACAACGCTATGAGGTAGGTGGTTTTATGATCCCCATTTCATAGGTGAGAAAACTGAGGCACAGAGAGGTTAAGCTACTTGCCCAAGGTTGAACAGTTAGCAGGTGGCTGAGGCGAGAGCCAGGCTCTGGAAGTCTGACATCAGTCTGTGCCTTTCACGCGCAGCTGTGAATACCAGTCATAGTTAAGAAGGAAATAAACAGGCTAATGAGACAAAGAGCAGCTGGGGAGGTCACTTCCCACGTGCTGATCAGGGAAGGTTACCTAGGAGGCAGGGTTTGAGCTGAAACCTGAAGGGTGGCAAGGAGCCAGCCATACAAAGAGTGGGCGGGGCGGGCCGAGGGCCGGTCGTGAGCATTCCAGGCAGGAGAAACAAGACAAGCAAAAGCCAAGAAAAGGAAAGAGTCGTTCACGGGCAGAAAAGTGGCCTGGTGGCAAGTCAGAGAGAGGGACTCGGAGAATAACACGTGATGAGTATGGGGGCCCTGCTTCAGGAGCGGTGAGAAGCCCCGATAGTTGTAAGCAGAGATGTGACATGACTGCAGTGGCTTCTACGCTCAAGGGCTGCTGGGGGACAAGGGGGCCAGTGAGAACCAGGAACACAGGGGACCTGGAATAGGGTTATGGAGCTGAAGGGAAGAGAGAGCGACGGGTCTGGTGGGCGCAGACAAGTCTGGACGGGTGAGGAGGACCTGATGCTCGGGACATCCCAGCCATCTAAAGAAGCGAGGACTTTATTCCCAAGAGCCAGGGAAACCTGGAATGGGTTTAAGCAAAGAAATCCTATGATCAGACGTGCCTTTCAGGAGAGTGACTCCAGGTGGGGTGGTGAATGCGTTTGCGAGACAAGACTGGGGTCCTGTCAGGAGGTTGCTAGAGACATGGCGGTGAAGGGCGATGTACACGGACCTAGGCTAGGGGCAGGGCCTCCTCGTGCAACAGAGATTAAGCAATGGGCACCAGGCACTTCTGGAACAAGTCAGACAAGGGGCTGCTCCCAAGGAACTTTCCAGATCTATTTATGAGGATAGGCTTGGTGATAATTTGACAGTGAGGAATGAGTAAAAGGAAGGCGATGAAAGATCTCTCTAGCCCTGTGGGGAGAGGAAGGATACTGTTTCGTAAGACAGGGAACCCGGAAAGGGGCTTTACCAGTGGGTCAGCTTGATTCAGGACACACTGAGAATTCCAACGGCCAAGGTGGAAAGGCAGGAGCTGGACGTAGATGGAATCCAAAGACTCTTCTAAGGATGCAAACTATGGGAAGAGAAAGGTTTGAACATTTCCTCGATCACCACCTGTTGGGTGTTGCAGTTAAAAAACGAAGCAGCACTGGAAATAATCAGCTTCCAAAGAAATAATATTCCCCGTAAAGGCCTCAGAACACCAGGAGATGGGTTTCAATTGCAACATGAAAGAATCGGGCTTGGCATGAGAACAATCTTCAAGGACTTCAAAAATACAGAAACATCCCATTCAGCTGCCCATTCCTCAGATTCAGATAATCAAGTCCCCCCGCCAGGAGCACGTGATCGCCACCGCCTGAAATAAGATGGGTAGTCCTTCTCACAGGCGTTCACCTTTTCCTCCAACACTGACTTGGAGGGAAATTTAGATGTTTCCCTTCTGTGGATTGTGAGGCCTCTTGAACTGTCAAAAATGTTCGCCAGAGATCATCAGAGAACACACAGGCTGTGTCTGGAAAGATCGGTTAGAAGACAGGATGCGTGAGATTTCTTTTTATTGTAAAGTTTGTAAGTTTTTACTCCTGCCAGTGTCCTGGAAATAATGGTATCAGTATACCTGGGTCTCCTTCAAACTACGGTGAAAGGGGAAGCAGTCCCTCCCTTGAAGAATGGGTGGATGGGTGGACGGGTGGATGGATATGGGGGATCCAAGTGACGAGTGAGTTCTAGGGAAAGATTTTGCCTCTGAGACAAGCTGGCTTTTCCACCTTCGCTAAGCGGATGCTCCCGCCTGCTTCTCCCTTTATTTCATCAACCGTGTTTTGACAATTCATGAAAAAAGGAGGAAAAAAAAAAAGTGTCTAAGGCAAACTGAGCTCCTGAAGTAATAAACATTTAGACATACAATGTGAATTGAGCTATTGTTCTCCTCGGGATAGTCTCGCAGTCTGTTTCTCTTTTTTGGAAAGCGAACGTGTCAGGCCGTCTTCCTCCCCCAGGCTCTGGAAATGGGAGTCTCCCCTCCGCAGTAATTGTTGCGAATCCTGACAATAGCCCCACGACAGGGTTATCTCACAGGAACTTCCATTTCCAAAGAGTTGAGGGATGATTAATGCAAGAGAGCTGGACTAGGTCGAGGGAGAAGAGCTGCACCTTCCGCCAAGTTCAGCCAAGGTAGCCTCTTCCTCCGGCTCGCAGGGAGGGAGGGGGCCTCCCGCGGCGGGTTTCGGTGGGTTTGTCGGGGACGGCGCCGGGTGCGCGGGCGGTCCTCGGGCTCGGACTCCCCGCTCCTCTCGCGCACGCCTGCCTCTGGCTCCGCGCAGCCTCTGCGGCTCGGCGGCTGATTCGGGACCTAACTTGGTGCCGACCGCGTGTGCGGCGGAGCGGGAACCCGGGGCTCGCGGGCTGCGCAGGGGCCGGGCCGGGCCGGCGCGTTCATTGTTGTCCGGGGGCTAGGCCGGCGCTCGGGGGAGGCGGCGGCGCGCTCGGCCGCGCGGGACTCGCCGGAGCCGGCCTAGCCCCCGGCCGCCGGCCGCCCCGAGCGCGCTCGCCGTGCCCGGGGACGCCGCGCGGGGCCGACCGCGATGCGGAGGGCCGGGCGCGGCGGCCCGGTGCTCGGCGCGCGGGCGAGGGGCGGGCGGGCGGCGGTGCGCCCTGGCGCGCGGCCAGGCTCGGCGTGAGCGGCGCGAGCGGGCGATGGGCTGACTGGGGACCCGCGGGGCGGCGGCGGCGGCGGCGGCGGGGGCGCGCGAGGACTGGCGGGGCGGCTGCGGGCGCCGCGCGGCGGAGGCGGAGGCGGAGGCGCCGGGCGCGGATGCCGCCGGCTAGGCCCCGGGCCTGCGCACCCGGGGCGCATGGGACGCCCGTTTCGGCGGATCCGCCGCTGCAAACCTGAAGTTCCTCGGCTCCCCGGGA
The DNA here is from genome assembly GCF_026419965.1 of Kogia breviceps. NCBI lineage: Eukaryota > Metazoa > Chordata > Mammalia > Artiodactyla > Physeteridae > Kogia > Kogia breviceps. The sequence continues at coordinate 180,690,644 of NC_081312.1, read as the reverse complement.
AGCGCCACGAATAAAAGGTAATGTGTCTTTGTTTCCCAGCCGCGACTGCGGGCAGGCGGTGGATTCTGCAGCACTTCTGGGTCCGTTTCTGGGCCGGTGAGAGGGACATGACACTTCTGCTTTACTGAGGACGTAGAGCGTTTAATGCCGCAGATGTGACATTGTTCCAGTGCTCACCCCACGTGCGGCACAGACTCTGCTCCCTCCTGCTACCCCCTCTCCCCACACCCACTTTCTTTGGCATCCCGACCTCACACTGGCTGGGTCTACCCGGGGAGAAAGGAAAGGACCTTGCTGCGGGCAGACCTGGGCGTGATTTTGTTCTTTTTTTTTTTTTTTTCTAACCGTTTTTCTGGAAGTGACAGGGCAGTCCTGTTCTTTGGGTGGGTTCAAGAGGCAGGCTGCAGATCGCCGGCTGCCTGGGACTGCAAAAATGGACTGCTCTTTCACACTCCAAATGGCTGCAGCAAGTTTAATGCGGGGAGACAGCGGGAGGAGGAGGAGGAGAGGGGGGAACCCCCTTCAGGACGAACCCCCCAAACGCAGTGCTTCCGTCTTGCAGGCAACTGCCCAAACGTGGGCGCATATTGCGTTTAGAAAAGATGAACCGGTCCTGTACTTGGAAAGCCGTGTGGGCTGCCCGTGTGTAGTCAGGAACTCGGTGCCTTTCTCCAGTACCTCATTAGGAGCGTAACTGCTCAGTAGATTCAAGCAATTTCTGCGAAATTTCCAAGGGATGGCCGTTCTAATAATAGGGCTGGCGGTGGCTTCTTAACAGACACACGCATTCTGAATGGTGCAGCCATGCCAGTCCTCCCGGAAGCTCTGCTCGTTGAGAAAGGCGATCCCCTGACCTCACCGTGGATGGAGGAGGCTTTCTCCCCTATGAATGGAACATCCCAGTAGAGGTTGTTACCGCTGTTCTGGCTTCTCTCCGTTTGAACCCTCACAGCATCTGATGAAAGGAATTCTCAGAGCACCTAAGCCAAGCACATTTCTAAATCCGAGCTCTTCGGTGGGGATGGCTTATTCAGTGCTGGAGTAGCTCCAGCTGTATTTAGACACCTGCTCAGGCTGATTTGATCTGCATTTACCTGCGTGGGTTTTGAACAGCTTCTCACATACCCCTAACACGTCGGCACTATAAAAGTCTGGTCCTTTTCTGAAAGCATGGCTGTGATGTTCGGGAAAACACCAGTCCAAGAGCCGGGGGCAAACTTACGACCTCATCCAGGAGAGCCACCGCTGACCCTGGGGGAACTGTCTCAGGAGTTGGATGCAAGATCTATTCCTTACACTTAGTAGAACTTAGCTCTGTGTGCCATTTTTCCAGTGTGCAACGAAGTGGGAGGTTGATGGGGGGTGGGGGGGGGATGGGAGGACACGTTTCATTGTTTTGTTTCTGGTTTTTAAATTGCTTCAAGTTCCTTCCTAGCGTTTGGCCCCCTTTTGGAGTCTGACTTGGACACGGTGGGAGGACTAAACCACATCAGCAGAAATCTGATTTTGATTCTTAAAGTGTTCGTCTCTTGCAACCTAGAGGCTCAGAGGATGAGCCTCTTCTGTTGGCTGAGGGGTCCCTTCTGCTGTGAATGAAATCTGGGTTTATTTAAGGTACAGCCGGAATGGGGGGTGGGTCCCGCAGCAGATAGACTAGAATCTCTTTGGTCCCAGAGGTTAAATAGCTGCAGTTAATTTGATTGGAAGCAGCATTTGGACTTGCTTTGAAATCAACACTATATTGTCCTCTAGGGAACACGGTGCTGCCTCCACGTAACTTGGAAAAAAGTGATGCTTGACGTGCAGAATCGTGTGGGCAGAAGTAACCTTTGAGAACAACAACAACAACATCAAACTCTTCTTGTGTTAAAAGGGAATAGTGTTAGTTGAAATGAGGATCAGAAAATCCCTCCATCTACTTAAAATTTGTTTTTCTTGAAATATAGTTGATTTACAGTGTCATGTTAGTTTCAGTCATGTTAGTGTACAGGAAAGTGATTAATGCATATACGTGTGTGCATACATATATACATATCTATTCTTTTTTAGATTCTTTTCCATTGTAGGTTATTACAAGATATTGAGTACAGTTCCCTGTGCCCTACAGTAGGTCCTTGATGATTATCTATTTCATACGTAGTAGTGTGTATCTGCTAACCCCAAACTCCTAATTTATTCCTTCCCCGCCTTTCCCCTTTGGTAACCATAAGTTTGTTTTCTCTGTTTGTGAGTCTGTTTCTGTTTTGTAAATAAGTTCATTTGTATCTTTTTTTAGATTCCGCATACAAGTGATATCATATGATATTTGTTTTTCTCTGTCTGACTAACTTCACTTAGTATGATCACCTCCAGGTCCATCCATGTGCCTGCAAATGGCATTATTTCATTCTTTTTGATAGCTGAGTAATATTCCATTGTATATATACCACATCTTCTTTGTCCGTTCATTTGTCGATGGGCGTTTAGGTTGCTTCCATGTCCTGGCTATTGTAAACAGCGCTGTAATGAACACTGGGGTGGATGTATCCTTTCGAACCATGTTTTTCTCCGGATACATGCCCAGGAGGGGGATGGCTGGGTCGTATGGTAGTCCTATTTTTGCTTTTTAAGGAGCCTCCATACTGTTTTCCATAGTGGCTGCACCAGTTTATGTTCCTACCAACAGTGTAGGAGGGTTCCCTTTTCTCCACACCCTCTCCAGCATTTGTTATTTGTAGACTCTTTGACGATGGCCATTCTGACTGGTGTGAGGTGATACCTCACTGTAGTTTTGATTTGCATTTCTCTAATGATGAGCGATGTTGAGCAGCTTTTCATGTGCCGGTTGGCCATCTGTATGTCTTCTTTGGAGAAATGTCTACTTAGATCTTCTGCCCGTTTTTTGATTCCTCCACCAACTTTTATTCTGACCAAGTATGATCTGCCACTGTTGTTGCTAATATTCTTTCTGGCATTTGAACTAATTTTATTAATAAGACTTGTTATTTGTGGCATAGGGCCTCTTTGTCATTTGTAGACGTTGTTGCCAAGTCCCCTGACAGCCTAGCAGGTGGCAAGTGCCATTAGCATTATCTTGTCATGGGAGAAACCGAAACCCCTTGAGGTTCAGTGAGTCACTGATTTCATAATCCATGAGATCTGCCTCCCAGATGTGGGTGGCGCTCATCTTTATCGTAACGGCCCAGTTACAGTCTGAGGTCAAAGCACAAACCAAGAATGAGTCCTTGGGACTTCCCCGGCCGTCCGGTGGTTAAGACTTCCTGCTTCACTGCCGGAGGCAGGGGTTCAATCCCTAGTTGCGGAGCTAAGGTCCTGCATGCTACACGGCGTGGCCAAAAAAATTAAAAAAAAGAATGACTCCTTGCTTGTGTTCTGGAACTTGGCAAAAGGCTCTGTGGACTAGTGAGAATGCCAGAGTTGTAAAAGAAAGGGGTCCTTGAGTCAGCCTCGATGAGCTGATGAGAAAGTGTGATCGATTTGTAATGGGAGAGGCAGTGATGAGATGAAAGGTCCAGGAAATTGAGGGGACCCGTCAGGGTACCTTTGTATTTAGTAAATGTGGGGTTGAGTGTGACTGTCTGCAAAGAAGATTATTACTGACTTTACTGCATAAATATACCATTTGTGCTCACGTTATTAATGCTAGTGTGTGTGTAGAAGTAAAAGACTTAGAGTTTTATTCGTTTGTCATATACTTATCAGTTATAAGAGTTGCATTTAGCCTGACACACTGAATGACGGAAAATATGATGGGGCACATTCAAAGCTCAAGCTTTGTTCTGAGAAATTTTTGCATATATGTCAATACTTTTTAAAAAAAAAAAAAAGGAACAGTGTAGCTTCTGGAGAATTTCCATTTAAACTAGGTAAAGTGAGAAAGACATGCTAACAGTTAAATAGGTTTTGAAGTTAGTTTAAACCACATTCTACACAGTATCAGAATATATACGTCTAGATTCACCAATGGCTTTCATTCCTTTTATTTATTTATTTATCTTATTTATTTATTTTTGGATATCAGCTGATGTGTCAGTAACCTTTGTGGCAGAAATTCTCTATTTGGGTTTATTCATTGTGAAAAATCCCAGCATCTGTATTAGAAAGGATCTCTGAGACCTCATGGGGAGAGGAGCCATGGGATAAAGATCTCTGATCTAAATTTCAAAAACTACATTCCTCTTGAGCTAAAGATGCAAAAGAGGAACTACCTTACAGGATCAGCACGGACTGGTGACCTCCCCCAGAACACTGGTTTTCCCTTCTCTCCATCTCGTCCATTTCTGATTCTTTGCTGTCTATTGCTCTCTGAATAGGTAGTTAAAGGAACCAAAGTAGATATTGGATGTCTCCTAAAAGGTAGGAGTTCATGGGAGAAAAGGAAGAGAAAGGATCATTCCATCAGTTGTGTAAGATACATAGATGCTTGAACTTTTCCTACCATAAGCAAAATCAAAGACTTAAAGAATCTGGGAGGGCTTCCCTGGTGGCGTGGTTGAGAGTCCGCCTGCCGGTGCAGGGGACGTGGGTTCGCGCCCCGGTCCGGGAAGATCCCACGTGCCGCGGAGCGGCTGGGCCCGTGAGCCGTGGCCGCTGAGCCTGCGCGTCCGGAGCCTGTGCTCCGCAACGGGAGAGGCCGCAACAGTGAGAGACCCGCGTACAGCAAAAAAAAAAAAAAAAAAAAAAAGAATCTGGGAAATGTGGCCACTAAAAGTCGAACCTGTTGGGGAAGGATGAGATTTGAGTATTTTTTTATCTTATGCTGTTTATTCTAGCCGTAATTAGACTGAAGTGTATTGGCAGTATTTTCCATTTTTGTTTTTGCTTTTTCCAGGACATTTAATCTCAAGAGCTGGGACAATAGCTCTTGGAACTCTGGGCTCCAGGGTCACCACTGCACACAAAGCCTGCTGGTGTTGCTACTCTCTTTTGCAAGTTTTCCGAATCAGCATAAATGCAGCTTATCAGAAATTCTCTCCACAGCACTTTCCTTTTGGTTCCCTAAATCTATCAGCTGGCACTCTTTCCCCTATCCTGTGGCATCAGCATGTCGTTCTCTTATAAGGAGTAATTTAGACACACCCTTACTTCTGAGGCTACCAGCTCTACCACTAGCCACGTTATCCTAAAAGTATCCATCGTTATGCCTCTCTTACTTTCTCAGAAGATGATCAGAGCTCTTGCTATCATTTAGTGAGTTGCATTAATGCTTATTTTGGGTGCTGTTGAGTGAGGGAGTGTGTGTGTTTGTGGGCGGGGTGTGTGTGTTCAATTCTTAACTTTATCAGTAGAAATTAGGTATTTTTTTCCCCCAAAGAGGAATACTTTTCTCCTTGCAGATGGAAATTACTGCTCAGAATAAAGGCCGTGATTGCTGGAAGGGATTGAAGGGATCTGGTTCAGTTCAGTGATCTCATGACTACCAAATGATCAAGACAAAATGGGCTTGTAGGTTCCGTTTGAACTGAAGTGACCCCTCTGTAGATGATCGAGCATCGCTAACTCCTGATAGGAGCCAACTTGTTACAAAGCCTGATCTCCATCGTATGTGGTGGTTTCTGGTTTTTTTGTTTTAAAACTGAAGCTCTGGCCATTCCTTGATGCAGTGCAGGAAGACGTGAGTTGTGGATGGTCAAGAACGTTTGCACACGCACACCCTTCTCCCCAAACTCTCACTACCTCCACCCGTGCCACCTTGCTCCTAATTTATTGGTGATTGTTTGCCAATCCACAGTTACTGAGCACCTTCTGTTCACTGAAGGCTCCTTACCTTTACCCTCTGCTCATGGTGGGGACTCGGTAGATCCTATTTGAATAAGAAAAATCACCGAGTGACTCTTCATACCGACCGCAACACTGATCTATTTCAGCATCTTCAGAAACCTGGAAAACCCAGTGGTCTAAAGAAAAATGTCCTCTTAGGTCCTTCTGTATCTACCTTTTTTTATAAGTCTGTTCTGTGGTGTGGCCCCCCCATTCCCATTTAGCAATACCTTGCCCTTCTTGGTACTCGTGCAAAATACCAAACTTGTTGACGATAGTTTTCACTCGGAATTAGCCAAAAGCTATCCTCTCAACCTTGGCCTCTAACTCCACAATTTCCATCAGTTAGCCTGTTCTGGTGATACAGGCTTCTTTGCAGGGCTTTTGCCTTTCTTTGTCCTTGCTGTACGAGGAATGCATGAAAGAAATGGCATGTAATGGGGAATTAGATTGATAATGCATGACAGCAAATGGAAATAATAATCGGAGAATTGCCAGGCTGTGCCATCCATAAGCATAAAATGCACAATTATGCTCTCCCCACATGCCTGTGAAAAAGTATATAGTTGGGACAAACCCAAACAGCGCGGAGCCACCTGGTGCTGGGCGACACACCTACAAACAGTGGGTAGCGCACTGCGGGCTTACCGATTTCTCTGCCGCCTCTGGTTACCCCCAAGAAGCATTGGATACTTATTTCTCTGTTGCTCAGAGAGAGAGCAGAAAAGAGGGGAGGGTGGTGAGGATAAGAGCGCTGGGAGAGCGGAGTACAATACAGGGCAGTGTTCTGCCTTCTCAATCCCCTTTTATTGGGGTGGTTGAGTGTTTTGTAACAGAGGAACTACGGAGCGACCAGTAGCACAGATGTAGCCGGCAGGTCTTGGCAGGAGAGCAGACACCACGGATAAGAGCAAAGCATCAAGGGCTGCAGTCACCCTAAATGTTGAGCAGAGACTGTGGACCACGTCCATACGAGATTTGGGGGTTCTGCATCAAGTCAGACATCTCGGATGGAATTTTTGGAGGGAAAGAGGGCACAGTGATCATTTTTACAAATGAGGAGATGCTCACAGATGTTCGGGGACCTCACTGGGGTCTCCGTTGCAGGGCCAAGACTAGAGCCCCTGACCACATGGTTTGGTGCACAGAGCGGGTAGGGCTGTGGTGTCATGTCCCCCGGGCTTGGACTTCTGGCTCTGCCCCTTCCTGGCTGTGAGGCCTTGGGTAAATTACTGAATCTCTCTGAGCCTCGGTTTTCTTATTTATCAGAAAAGTTATATTCAGTGGAGCCAATGAGGTGATATCTGTGAAGCACCCAGCACACAAAAAAATAAGGGAGCCTCTTCCAGAGGCAAATTTTGTCTTTGCCCTCTGCCCTCCCTGCCTGGCCTGCTTATGTCCCTGGAAGACCCAACAGTACTAACTGTAGGAGGTTTAAAACGCAAGGGGTGTAAGAAGGCCACTGGCCATGGAAGTGGAGGTATTGCTGAAATAAATGGCACCTCCTTACCTACAATCCTGGAGTGAATTTTATAAATAGAAAGTAGCGTAAGAAAAAAAAAAAAAAATTAGCTCTGATACTCCATAAATGTCAGCGAGCCTTCCAGAAAGGACTCTGCAGGCAAAAACATTACCCTAGTGATCCTTTCCTTATTGGGACGGAGGAGGCTTACTAAGAATGGGCGGCATCCTGCTGTGTCCGTGAGTCTTGAGGGAGCCCATGAACATTACACTGGTGAGGATTGGTTGGGGGAGGAGAAGGAAGAGGAGAAGTACGATTTTGCCTTTGCACGCATGGATTCCATCACCCGACCTTTCTGAAATTTGTCAGTTTTCAGGATTGATCAGAAAGCTCTTAGGGCTTTTATTTTGAAAAAATCCTCCAGTAGAAACAAGGGTATGTCAGTCAATGGTTATGCCATCCTTTTTCTTTTAATTGAGGTATAGTTGATCTAAAATATTGTGTTAGTTTCAGGTGTACAGTAAAGTGATTCAGTTATATATGTATTTTTTCAGATGATTTTCCAATATGGGTTATTATAAAATAATGAATACTGTTCCCTTTATACAGTAAATCCTTGTTGCTTATCTGTTTTATGTAGAGTAGCTTGTATCTGTTAATTACAGACTCCTAATTTGTCCCTCTCCCCTCCCTTTCCCCTTTGGTGACCATAAGTTTGTTTTCTATGTCTGTGAGCCATTTCAGTTTCATAAATAGATTTATTTGTATTATTTTTTAGATTCTACCTGTGTGATAGCATATAATATGTGTCTTTTGTCTGACTCACTTCACCTAGTATGATAATCTGTAGGTCCATCCATGTTGCTGCAAATGGCATTATTTCATTCTTTTTTATAGCTGAGTAATATTCCATTGTGTGTGTGTGTGTGTGTGTGTGTGTGTGTGTGTGTGTGTGTACATATATATATACACACACCACATCTTCTTTATCCATTCATCTGTTCATCTGTCGGGGGACATTTACGTTGCTTCCATGTCCTCGCTATTGTAAATAGTGCTGCAGTGAACACTGGGGTGCATGTATACTTTTTCTGTGGGTTTTTTTTTTGCGGTACGCGGGCCTCTCACTGCCGCGGCCTCTCCCACTGCGGAGCGCAGGCTCCGGACGCGCAGGCCCAGCGGCCACGGCTCACGGGCCCAGCCGCTCCGCGGCACGTGGGATTCTCCCGGACCGGGGCACGAACCCGCGTCCCCTGCATTAGCAGGCGGACCCTCAACCACTGCGCCGCCAGGGAAGCCCCGCATGTATACTTTTGAATGAAGTTTTTCTCCGGATATATGCCCAGGAGTGGGATTGCTGGGTCATATGGTAGTTTTTTAAGAGACCTTAGTACTGTTCTCCATAGTGGCTGTATCAATTTATACTCCCAGCAACAGTGCAAGAGGGTTCCCTTTTCTCCAAACCCTCTCCAGCATTTATTGTTTGTAGATTTTTCGATAATGGCCATTCTGACTGGTGTGAGGTGATATCTCATTGTAGTTTTTTTAAAAATAAATTTATTTTGTTTATTTTATTTTGGGGTGAGTTGGGTCTTCATTGCTGCACGTGGGCTTTCTCTAGTTGTGGCGAGTGGGGGCTACTCTTCGTTGCGGTACACGGGCTTCCCCTTGCAGTGGCTTCTCTTGTTGCAGAGCATGGGCTCCAGGCACGCAGGCTTCAGTAGTTGTGGCACGTGGGCTTTCTCTAGTTGTGGCAAGTGGGGGCTACTCTTCGTTGCGGTACACGGGCTTCTCCTTGCAGTGGCTTCTCTTGTTGCAGAGCATGGGCTCCAGGCACGCAGGCTTCAGTAGTTGTGGCACGTGGGCTCAGTAGTTGTGGCTCACGGGCTTAGTTGCTCCGCGGCATGTGGGATCTTCCCAGACCAGGGCTCGAACCCGTGTCCCCTGCATTGGCAGGCAGATTCTTAACCACCGCGCCACCAGGCAAGTCCCCTCATTGTAGTTTTGATTTGCATTTCTCTCATAATCAGCGATGTGGAGCGTCTTTTCATGTGCTTGTTTATGCCATCTATTTCTTAACAAAAAAGGCAACAATCCAATCAGTATATAAAATTTTTGGTTATTTTCCATTCACGGTCAACAATTAGAAAGATTTTCACCTCCAGTTTTCTTATTTATATTTCACCCAAGTACTTAATGCACCGAGTGAATGGAAGAAATAAGCCTAGAACCTGAGTGCACCAGATGTGTGTGTGAGCTTTATTAATTGCACGCACCGTCTGACCGCTCTGAAAATACTGGGAGAGTTTCCTCACAGTAGGAGAAATCAGCATGCCAATTTGCAGAATATTAATCAGAAATTATCTAAGCACCTAATAACCTTCAAAGTGTTAAATAAAATAGAATAAGACGTGGTCCATCTTCTGGAGACGGATTAAACAGGCACACACACAGGCAGCAGAATAAAAGCATTAAACAAATGTAAAAACAAGCAAAGTATTTATAGAACATAATAGCCACATCCAGAACAAGGATATATTTTAGGTGGATCTTCAGGGACAGCTTATAGGCTTCGTCTGCCTAGACAGGGTGGAGTATGTCTGTCATTTTATGCAGAAATTGTAAACTGGTATTTGTTTGTGGTTCCATCTTTATTGTGGAATATGTGGTTTCGCTCACGCAGGACAGTTTAGTTTCCCTGCCCTCCTGTTCCTAAGGTTATAACTTTATCAATGCAGATTTTGTGCCCTTCAGATACAGATATCTTGGAAAGATACTCAAATATCTCTTGATAATAATATCCAAGAGTAATATCCCAAACCACAGTCCTTTGGTTTTTTTTAAATGACTAAGTTCTTTTTGTCTTTTGCCGGTTGGAGTATCACACTCGTAAAGAATGAACAAAACCAAACTGAAAACAATCTAGAAACTATAAGTTTTGTACTGTGACTTTGGGCTTTATGTTGGAAATGGAAAATAGTTAATGCGTGAGCATCCTTGCTTCTTGTTTGTGGAAAGGTGAGAGCGGGGATCTCGTGTTACTGCAGCTTTCTCTGTTGCCTAGAAGGTGATGATGAAATAGCGCAGCATTTCCCTGCCCTTTCCCATCAGACCCTCCCTGGTGAGATGGCCAGTCAGACTGGCTTTGAAACAGCTGAGTCTTTGTTTGGCTAGTTATCAATGTTCAGTAAATACAGTTCCCCAGAGGAACCTCATTCTGCTCGAGGAGTCCAGAGTCAGCCCATGCTTTGCTGAGTTTCCCTTTGTTATTACTGGTTCCACCTGTGGTTTTTTGATTACCCTGTTCCTCTTCCTCCTAAGGCTTAAAAATCATTGTCCTGTGATCAGTGACTCACCATGTCTCCTCACTCCTCCCCTTTGCTGCATTACTAGCATCAAACTCTTCTGGCCTTTTACCATCAATTTCTCCAAAGCCTTATTCCTGTGTTTTCTTCCCAAGTTCTTTTGGGGTGAGGTGCTGACTGTTTCCTCTTTCTTTTCTGAGTTATTGTAAAATGATCACCGCTTATCCCTTTACCACCGTCCTACCGCACACACACACACACACGAACGCACACGCACCCACAAGCACGCACACAGGCACCCCCTCTCTCTACCTCTCCTTGCCTCCCCACTTCATTCCCTGGAGACCACAGCCCTTAACATGGAATAAAAGGCCTCACCACAACCTGGTAGCTTCTTATTTCTTAAACTTCTTCTCTCACACTATCCTTCATACACTGTCTTGGTCTGTTCAGGCAACCATAACAAAATACCTGGTGGCTTATAAAATAACAGACATTTATTTCTCACTGTTCCAGGGGCTGGGGGGTCAAGACACCAGCAGATTTGGTATCTTCTGAGGACCCGCTTCCTGGTTCATGAATGGTGCCTTCTCACTGTGTCGCCAAACAGTGAGATGGGGCAAGGGAGCTCTCTGGAGCCCCTTTTCTAAGGGCACTAATCCCACTCGTGTGGGCTCCACCCTCATGACCTCGTCACCTCCCGAATATCCCACCTCCTGATACCATCACATTGGGAGTTAGGATTTAGCATATGGATTCGGGGGTGGGGGAGGGGGACACAGATACTCAGTCCGTTGTGCGTATACCACCGCACACCCTTGCCTTGCCCCGTGCACATTTGAACTTTGCTGGACGTCAGCTTCTTGCAAATACTCACCCTTCAGATTAAGAGGCCCGTCCTGTCCCTTGTCTGCCGGACACCCCTGCTCGTTCTTTGGTTCCAGCCTGCAGCGTTACCTCCTCCTGTCCCTCCAAGTGGAGCGAATCATCCTCCTCTGTTCTCCCACAGGAATCTCACTGGGTCACTGTTCCAGTTTGATCTCAAATTCTAATGACCTGTTAATGTGTATGTCTCTCACTGTAGCTTCTAAGGGAAGGAGCATGTCTTTATTTTTTTAATTTAATTATAGTTGATTGCAGTATTGTATTAGTTTCTGGTGTACAGCAAAGCGATTCAGATATGTATATATGCATATACACATTTTTTTCTGATTCTTTTCCATGATAGGTCATTATAAGATATTAAATATATATATTGAATATGGTTCCCAGCAAGTAGGACCTTGTTGTTTATCTCTTTTATGTATACTAGTTTGTATCTGTTAATCCCAATCTCCTAATTTATGCCCCCTCCCTTTCCCCTTTGGTAACCATAAGTTTGTTTTCTTTGTCTTTGAGTCTGTTTCTATTTTGTAAATAAGTTCATTTGTATCATTTTTTGTAGATTCCACATAGAAGTGATATTGTAAGGTATTTGTCTTTCTCTGTCTGGCTTACTTCACTTAGTATGATAATCTCTAGGTCCATGCTGCCAATGGCATTATTTCATTCTTTTTCATGGCTGAGTAATATTCTACTTTATATATATACCACATCTTCTTTATCCATTCATCTGTCAGTGGACATTTGGGTTGCTTCCAGTTGGTGAGTCAGCTATTGTAAATAGTGCTGCTATGAACATCGGGGTGCATGTATCTTTTCGAATTAGAATTTTCCCCGGATATGTTCCCGGGAGTGGGATTGCAGGATCATATAGTAGTTCTGTTTTTAGTTTTTTTAAGGAAGCTCCATACTGTTCTCCATAGTGGGTGCACTTAGTTGTCTGATTCTGAAGCACCTTATATTATGCCCGGCATTTGGTAGGTGCTCAGAAACATGAATGAGTGATTATCTGTCACATATTGTGGTGTCTCATTTCTTTCCTTGCTTGCATATAGCTGGAACTGTTTTTTTTTTTCCCCTGCACAAGCCTGGTGTCCTTACCTGTCTGTCAGCCCTTCTCTGTCTGCACGTGTGTGTGTCAAAGAGTAAACAGTAAGACAACAAGGACGGTGCAGCACAGCTAGCATCCTTTATACGAGGGTGACCCTTGCACCCCAGCTGGCAGAGTGGCAGAACGTGCCTGCGTGCACAGTTCCTTCATTTATTCCCTCCTTCGGCCAGTTGGTGAGCCAGCCAGTCATTCTGACAAAGGCACTTACCCCTGTGCCTCTTCTGTCCCAGGAACGTGTCAGCAAACAACACGAACCAGACTTCTTTTTTTTTGTTGTTGTTGTTGTTGTTGTTGTTGGTTTTTTTTTTTTGTGGTACGCGGGCCTCTCACTGTTGTGGCCTCTCCCGTTGCGGAGCACAGGCTCCGGGCGCGCAGGCTCAGCGGCCATGGCTCACGGGCCCAGCGGCTCCGCGGCATGTGGGATCTTCCCGGACCGGGGCACGAACCCGTGTCCCCTGCATCAGCAGGCGGATTCTCAACCACTGCGCCACCAGGGAAGCCCCGAACCAGACTTCTTGCCCACATGGAGCTTGCACTCTACGAGGAAGAGGCAGTCAAGACCCATAATAAATAAGTAAATTACATAGCGTGCTAGAAGGTGGTAATTGCTGTAAGAAAAAGAAAGCAGAGGCTGGGAAGTATGGCGAGGTTGCTATTTTAAATTCAGAAGTCAGAGGAGACGTTATGAAAAGGTGATATATGTGAGCAAAGCTTTGAAGGAAGTGAAGAGGTGAGTCATGTGGGTGTCTGGGGGGAACATTCCAGACAGAGCAAAGAGCTCATCACAGGCCCCGGGCAGAAGAGTGAGCTGTGGGGAACAGCAAGGAGATGAGGGTGGAACAGCAGACTGAGTGAGGTAGGTTCTTAAGGTAGGAATCACGTGGGGCCTTGAAGGCTTCTGCACTGGAGGAAATGGGACTTACCACTGGAGGGTGTGGACATGGGCGGCAGCCCGATCCCACTTGGCTGGCCATTGCAGCGGTGGGGCAAGTGATAAAGTGAAGGTGATGAAAAGGCTCCAGGGTCTGGATACTTTGAGATTTCCTGGTGAGTTGGAATTGAGATGTGAGAGGACAGGACATGGTGACGCAGAGCCGGAGTGGCTGCTAGCTGAGAGATGAAAGCTGCTGGTGGAGGTGGTTTGCAGAAGAAGGTAGGTCAGTAATTCTCTTTGAGTTTGACATACTTAACAGCTATCCAGAAGGAGACGCTGAATGGGCAGCTTTACGTATGTCATATACAGGCCTGGGGAAGGAGAAATTCCAGGCAGAGACACGAAGTGGGGCTCAGCCAGGTAGAGTTGATATTTAAAGACTTTGTGGCTCAGTCCTGGATATGACAACATCTGAGAAACACCGTAAATCCAATTCAGACTTCAACTTTTAAAAATATAAGATATAAAAAAGGAAGTAATTTCTCCTCAAAGTGTGAAGAACTCTGCTGAGATGTACGGCTCCATACACTGCACTCTTCGGTCACTTATTCACTCAACAAACGTTGCTTAGGTGCCAAGTGTATGGTGTGTGTACACCGGACGTGGCTATAATAAAATTCAGGAAAGTAGCAGCAACAACAAAACCAAATTGGACTCTTCAGATCATCCTGATGGTCAGTCCCTTTTCTGATGCGTGAAAGGAGTGACTCTAACTCTCATATGTTAAATGGATTTACTGATGTCTCATTGACACACAATAAGCTGCACGTGTTTAAAGTGTACCATTTGATGAGCTTTGACATATTTCCACACCTGGGAAACCATCACCACAGTCAAGAATTGTAACTCCGTATTTTCAATCAATCATACTTGCCAAGAGTTTTGTGTGTTTCAGGCTCCATGCTGGACACTGAAGGAAATAAGATGGAATCCCTGCCTCATGTATTTGTTCATATTTAAGATTCAGCCTTTCCCTAAAAAGTGATCTCATCACACACTCATTTCCAGGTCTTTTCTCCAGCGTAGGCTGAAAATACACTCAAGTTTGGTTCCAAAGGCTTTGGAGTGGCATGTGTAAACCATTTGACACCCACGTTCCTGGTTAAATCAGGAAAGAGGAAAGATCAGGAACCCTGCCATCTTTTAATCAGTTCCAATACAAGCAGAAACTTCTCTCATTCCTTGTTGTGTGGAAACAGCCCAAACAGTAGGCTCTGTCTCCTCCTTTTTTCCTTTGTGTGGGCAACAGGATAATTACCTCCTGACGAAAGCTTGGAGAAATCGTTCTGTGTCCAATTAGAATTTTTGGTTTGACTCACAGATCCAGGATCATGTCTTTATTTCTGTAACTGCTCTCAGTGAGCTGCACCCTGGATGCTTTTAGATCTCCCATTTGCCGTGGCCATTGCATGTTACAGCGCTGCGTTACACCCTGTGACAGCCTAGCCACCGAGAGGCATCCTGGGGTGAAAAGGAGGAGGGGAGCCTTCCTTTGGTTTTGGAATCCTCTCCCTCTCCCTTCTCCCCCCCCATTTCCCTTCCTTTCCTAGTCCGGTGCCCCACCCCTATTTGTAAATGGTGCTGGGGAACGAGGGGTCCTGTCCTGTCCACGACGCTGCCGCAGCAGAAGCAGGAGGGCTGGGAGCAGGTCCTCAGGAAGCCTCTGTGGTGGCGCCCCGGGCAGCCGGCCAGCATTGAAACCTCAAAGATGAATGGAGGGTGAGATCTGCCAGCACAGCTCATGCAAGAGCGAGCAGTCCCCGCCAGCGACACTCCAGCCGAATCCTCTCCAGAGAACTCGGTTATGTAAACATCCAGGCGGCAGCCTCCAGCCCCGATGGACTGCCCTGTGCTGACGTCTAAGGTAGCTGTGAAAATTTCCCTCAGTGCAAGCAGTCCAGGTTCCCAAGCTCTCCCGGGAGAGCTTTTGATTAGGGGCCTTGGGCCGGGGAGGGGCCAGGGCTTGCTCCTACCTCCTGGAGCTGGGACCATCCTGCAGGGCTGTGGCTTTCCAGGGCACGGGCACCCACGTGCCCCGGGTCTGCTGTGCTGCGATGCCGTTGGAAATATGATCTGATTGAAGCGTGAGTCTTAGAAGGAGCAGCTCTTGGGCTGGAGCGCTTCCTTCCAAGCCTGGAAGGTTTGGCATCTGCACGCTGGGCCCCTGGACTCAGGCACCAGTGGCGTGTGGCTGCTTTGTATCTCACGCAGGTTCTGCAAAAGCAGGTGGCCTGGGGACCAATCCACTGTCTTAGGCATCTGTTCTCTCCCACCTTGCTTCAGAGTCGCCAGAGACCCAAGGATGGAACTCCAGGAGCTTGTGGACGTCTCAAATACTCTTTTCTGCCCCTGACACCCCTCGGCGTAGCGGAGAGTTTGACCGTATGATACACAAAGGGGGTTGTTTGTGGGAGGGACAGCCCAGTCCCCGATTCTCTTATCTGTGTGGCAGGGCACCCCAGCTTTCACTGATGGCAGACTGATGATAATTCTGTTCATTTGCCGTGTCATCACGCAAGTAATATAAACCGCAAAGAATGCATGTGTTTCTGAGCCTGGGGTTAAGGGTGTGATCCTACAGAATAGGCAAATTAAAACAGAGCTCACTAAATGCAAATCAAGTTCTGTAGTACCTGTGGTTTGGAATTGCCCTTGAAATGATACATAAGGATACATGTTATTCGAATGCATATTTATTAATGCATGTATGATAATGCATGTTATGACTGTCATGTCATTCTGTTTCAGTCATATACGTATATATATAATATACACACATATCTATAATTTAAGGTCAACAAAATAATTTACAATAAAAATGTGGTAACCTATTGCATAATAAGACCCATGGCTATAAATTCTGTTGTCTCATTCCTCTGAGCACAACGTAAGCAAAAATAAAAAATTAATTTAAAATGACAGATTGAACTAGACACTGGAATAAAATAGGCAGATTCATCTCACCAAGAAAATGTCATTGGTTCTTGGTTGTCAGTTACATGAAGAGCAAACCAACTACAGAGACATAACCACCCCACACAGCATTGCAGTTTCGTGTGTGTGTGTGTTTTCTTTTAATTTTTATTGGAGTAGAGTTGATTTACAGTGCTGTGTTAGTTTCAGGTGTACAGCAAAGTGAATCAGTTATACACATACGTATATCCACTCTTTTGTAGATTCTTTTCCCATATAGGCCATTACGGAGTGTTGAGCAGACTTCCCTGTGCTGTACAGGAGGTCCTTATGAGTTATCTGTTTTATATATAGCAGTGTGTATATGTGCATCCCAATCTCCCAATTTATCTCTCCCCCACCTTTACCCCCTGGCAACCATAAGTTTGTTTTCTACATCTGTAACTCTGTTTCTGTTTTGCAGATAAGTTCATTTGTACCCTTTTTTTTAGATTCCACATATAAGTGATGTCATACGATATTTGTCTTTCTCTGACTTACTTCACTCAGTGTGACAGTCTCTGGGTCCATCCATGTTGCTGCAAATGGCATTATTTCCTTTTTGGGGGGCTGAGTAATATTCCATTGTATATAGGTACCACATCTTCTTTATCCATTCCTCTGTTGATGGACATTTAGGTTGCTTCCATGTCCTGGCTATTGTAAATAAATAGTGCTGCAATGAGCATTGGGTTTTTAAATAGAGGACTTTTTAAAAAAAATAAAATAGGGCTTCCCCGGTGGCGCAGTGGTTGAGAATCCGCCTGCCGATGCAGGAGACACGGGTTCGTGCCCTGGTCCGGGAAGATCCCACATGCCGCGGAGCAACTAAGCCCGTGAGCCATGGCCGCTGGGCCTGCGCGTCCGGAGCCTGTGCTCCGCAACGGGAGAGGCCACAACAGTGAGAGGCCCGCATACCGCAAAAACAAAAAAACAAAACAAAACAAAAAAACAAAAAAAAATAAATAAATAAAATAAATTTATTTATTCATTCATTTGGCTGCGTTGGGTCTTCGTTGCTGCACGCGGGCTTTCTCTAGTTGTGGCAAGCTGGAGCTACTCTTCGTTGGCTTCTCATTGCGGTGGCTTCTCTTGTTGCGGAGCACAGGCTCTAGGCGCACAGGCTTCAGTAGTCGTGGCATGCAGGCTCAGTAGTTGTGGCGCACGGGCTGTAGAGCACAGGCTCAGTAGTTGTGGCACACGGGCTGTAGAGCACAGGCTCAGTAGTTGTGGCACACGGGCTTAGTTGCTCCGCGGCATGTGGGATCTTCCCGGACCAGGGATCAAACCCGTGTCCCCTGCACTGGCAGGCAGATTTTTAACCACTGCGCCACCAGGGAAGTCCCTAAATAGAGGACTTTTGATTGCACCTTTATACAAAGGGAATCGTTAAGGGAAAAAGTAGAATAATGTGTCTGTGCCTGCCATCTCTAGTGGGATTTTCTTAAAGTCTTCTGAAGCAGTCAGTGGACGTGGTGACTGTTTGTTTCATCAAAGTACATGTAATATTGTAGCAGGAAGCATTATAAGTAAATCCAGGAGTTATTAGAATGAATCTGTTTTGGGGGGAATTCTTGTGTATAGGAGTGCACGCATATCCACAGCTCATACCTTAGAATGTGTCCATCCACCTTCCCCCAGAGTCCAGTAGACCTTTCTACAGCATCGCAGGCTGACGGTCTTCTGTCCCTTCCCGATTACTTGCAGTGGTGGTAGGGCAGCTACCACTGTTCCATTCTGAACAGTGATGCTTGTTAGAAAGTTCTCCCATCTATTGAAATCTGATGTGTCTTTTGAAACTTCTACTCACTGATTCCATTTCTGCCTGCCAAAGCAAAGTTCTCCCTTCTCATTCAGCTATCAAACCTAATCATCAAATTAGCCTTAGATCATCAACTTAGCAAGTCCCCGTGTCCAGGCCTTCCCAGGACAGTCCGGTTTATACCTAGTACCCCTGTGGAATCCACGATAGCCTCCCTTTTCACTCGCAAAGGTGTCTTGCATGGGGGATAGATTACAGGGTCCCTATCACTGAAGCCAGCATGCAGCTTTTCCATCAGCCCTGAGAAGACATGGTTTCCATATCTTTACCCAGTCTGATTTCCCTTCTTTGGTCTTGCTCCACTTTTCTTTCATGTCCTACCTAAAATATGGTACCCAGAATTAAACACAAATTTCCAGAAATAGTTTAATCGTAGTGGAGTGTAGGAGACCTCCTTGACTTCATTATTCAGGATGCTGCACTTCTAACGCGTGAACTGAGAACAGGACCTGGAACCATAAACAACATGACCCCCAACTTGTAGACGTGGAAGCTCCCATCTAAACAAACCTCTTGTCATCTGCACATTTGGTCAGCACACTTTCTGTGTCTGGTTACAAATCGTTGGGGGGTAATATGGATATGGAGAGCTTATGTTTAATATCTCTTTATAGTTTACCAACTGCTTGTGTGTTCTCTAGGGCAGTGAGCCTCAGCGCCTGTAATCAGAACCCTCTTTCCGGGCTCCCCTCATCTTGACACCAGTTAGGATTAAATTGATTTGGAAACGTTGTCCAGCGGATACTTAACTATTTCATCAATGACTTAGCCATCCTCAGACCATTGATATAAGTTTCTCCTTCTTCCTCTTGCCATAAGTAGGGTTCTCCAGCTGTATCTCTCACTGCTCCACGCCAGCCCACCACCCTGTGCCCCAGCTCTGCTGCCTGGCTGATGTTTCCAGAACATGCCACGTTCTCTCCCATCCAGCTCCTCTTATGTCAGGTTGTCTCTGCCGGATGTCCTGCCTTCAGATATCACTTCCTCACCTGAGCACTCACCCATGCTCCAGGTATGAGTGAGGGTCCCCCCCGACCCTCTGCCTCATTGCATCTTATACCCACCCCATGGTCACACAGATTCCACTGTGACCTCCTGTTAACTTGGGTACTTCTTAGGTTGGACATAGAAGCTCGTTAGGTATAGGAACAAAATCGTGTTCATCATTATATAGCTAATAAAATGCTAGGCACATAGCTATGTACCATAAACATTTGCAGAATGAATACACACTATGATGGACCCTGCTATGTATAATCCTTCAAACCCGTCTCTCTTATTTCATGAGGGGCGGTCACTAGATTACTCTCTGGGTCACTAGAAAGATGGATAGATCTTTTCTAGGGGAGAAATTACTGTCAAAGAAGATGAACTTTTTAGCCATTTGCATCTCGGTTTTATTTCCTGCAGGCTTTAACTTGTAGTCTTCTACGAATTAAATAATTTTATCTTTAATATGGTAACCCTTTATTATACCTGTTTTCACCCTACCCCCCAGCTTTGCATTTGCTTTTTCTTTTTGCGGATGATGATTTATGGAGTAAAGTTATTTAAAACTGTAATCAAATCTATACATTTTTCCCTTTTGGCTCATCCATTGCTTTTATGCTTAGAAAGACCTGATAAACCTACCTATTTTTAATATTTAACTGTATGAACCAGCTGAGATTTTTTTTCCGGGGAAGGAGGTGCAGTTAGTTTATATTCTTTTAGTCGCTAGTCCGACCGTTTCCGTTCTTGGTTGAGAACATTAAACGGAGTGGCCCAGCAGCTCATCTTTTAACAAAAATCCCTCAGCACCAAACAATGAAAACTTTCCTTTCCTTGCTCTTCTTGCTTGGAATGTATCTTTAAAGGCTCTTTCATTGTCCTTAGACTTTCCTTATTTGAAATCTCAGCTTCAGTGTTGCACCTCTGTTCCTCTAAACTTGTGACACTTTCTCATCTATGTATCGATACAGAATATGTATAATGTACTCTATGCCCCTGACACGTTGTATATATTATACTACAATCTAGTCACCTTTGGGAATCCTCTATGCGGATACTTTGTGTTCTTTGGATGTCACGATCATCACTTTCAATTTCATTTTTATTATGTTATTTTTAACTTTAAAGTTTATGTGTTAAAGTTTTCGATCTCATACAAAAAATATTCTTTTCGGTACACAGAGTCAACCTGATCTCTTTTTTTGGACTTTTAAAAACCATTTTCCTTGAGTCTGGGGTCCCCGTCAGACTACCCATCAGTCCTCCTTTTCTATAAAAATGCCAAGTACAGTCATCAGAAAAAAAGAAAGCGTAGATATTTGCCTTTTCCTTTGGGAAAAGCATCTCCATTCCAACCCAAACTCTATCCCTGAGATACTGAAGCCAGAACTCCATGTGCCAAAGCCCAGGTGTCATTTTCTTTCTTCTTTCCTCCCTTCAAGGAGAACAGCGGGATGTCGGATGGTTTAGAAGGGTTCTTGCTGCTTCTTTGTATGTTTTGTTTCTTCGGAGTTTGTACCTTCTCAGCCAGCCTTGAAGGATGTCTGCACAGACACCTGTGTTGTGAGCAGTTAGTTGTCAGTAAGAGTAACACCCTGAATCTGCCAAGAGAAACAGGCGAGGCCTCCTTGCCAGCAAGAGGCCTTCGTCTCCCCCTCCAGTGACAGACTGTGTATGCGGCCTGGCAGTTCTTGTGGCCCCCACCAGTGTCATGTTACACGTGACGCTGACACCCCCAAACCTCCATTTCTCGTCTGGCTCCGGCACGCCTTCCACCAGCTCTCTGCGGATGCTGGCAGGGAGTGTGGGATGGCAAGCAGCCATTGCTCTCTGGGGGAGGGCTGGACCTCCAGGTGCTCCGTCTGGGTGGAGTAGCCCCTTCACCCAGGACCAGGGCCCCGTGGACTCTGCTCTGTGAAGACCTGGCACTTGCTCAGCGCTGGGCACAGCCACCCAGATGTTGCCCGCCCAGGCCATTGTCCTCTCCCATCCGGCCACGGCGGCAGGCAGCCTGGCATGAGTGGCCGAGAGCTGCAGCCTCGCCCAGGCCGTCCTGCAGGTGTGGAGGTCGGGAAGTGGCAGCAGTTGTTGAAAACCGGGCTCCACCCTGCAGGGCAGGACATGTAGTCTCTCGTCTTCCTGACACACTGCTGCTCAGAGGAGCATCACCTTCCCTGACTAGAGACTTTTTTTTTTTTGGCTGTGTTGGGTCCTCGTTGCTGCGCACGGGCTTTCTCTAGTTGCGGCGAGCAGGGGCTACTCTTCCTTGCGGTGCGCGGGCTTCTCACTGCGGTGGCTTCTCTTGTTGCGGAGCACGGGCTCTAGGCACGCGGGCTTCAGGAGTTGCAGCACGTGGGCTCAGTAGTTGCAGCGCATTGGCTCTAGGACGTGCGGGCTTCACTAGTTGAGGCACGTGGGCTCAGTAGTTGCAGCGCATTGGCTCTAGGACGTGCGGGCTTTACTAGTTGCGGCACGTGGGCTCAGTAGTTGCGGCGCATTGGCTCTAGGACGTGCGGGCTTCAGTAGTTGTGGCACGTGGGCTCAGTAGTTGCGGTGCATTGGCTCTAGGATGTGCGGGCTTCACTAGTTGCGGCATGTGGGCTCAGTAGTTGCAGCGCATTGGCTCTAGGACGTGCGGGCTTCACTAGTTGTGGCATGTGGGCTCAGTAGTTGCGGCTCATTGGCTCTAGGACATGCGGGCTTCACTAGTTGCGGCATGTGGGCTCAGTAGTTGCGGTACATTGGCTCTAGGATGTGCGGGCTTCACTAGTTGCAACACGCGGGCTCAGTAGTTGTGGCTTGCAGGCTCTAGAGCGCAGGCTCAGTAGTTGTGGCGCATGGGCTTAGTTGCTCTGAAGCATATGGGATCTTCCCGGACCAGGGCACGAACCCGTGTCCCCTGCATTGGCAGGCGGATTCTTCACCACTGCGCCACCCGGGAAGTCCCCTGACTAGAGACTTCTAAAGGTGATATTGAGCCTACTCTGTGCCATGCACACTCTCTGTGTGTTCACTTAGTTATTCCTTTCAGCAGCCCCACGAGGTTGGCACGGTGGTGGTCTCCATTACATAGACTGGGGGGTGAGGCACAAATCGGCAAAGTGCTTGTTGGGGGTTACACCCGGCCAGCCCCCAGTGAAGCTGGGCTAAGACACAAACCCCGGCGGTCAGGCCCCAGACTCCTCCTCCCATCCTCTGTAAACCCCGGCGCAGTGACCTGGGGAGGACAGGAGGGAAGGCTCCAGGCCTGGCATTGTAGCTGCCGGCCAGGGGTGGGAAAATCCCCCCACGGGGAGGAGAAAGCACGTGTGTCAGCACAGCTGAGTCCGCAGGAATGAGCGCAAGTCATGTCCGTCTTCCCCTCAAGCCCGTGACCTCTGAGAATCAAGATGGTGCTTCCTTTGGTCACTGCTGTGTCTCCAGCCCCTGGCTTGGTGGTGGCCTGTTGCAGGCAGGCAGGCAGGGGTGGTCCTTTGTATACACGAGGGAAGAGAGAGTGTTTCCAGGCAAAAGAGACAGCGTGGGCCAGGCCCTGAGGTAAGGGTGGCCCTCAGGGAAACAGAACTGAGAAGCCCAGGGCAGGTGAGTTCTGGACTTGGACTGGTCTTGGAATTGCAGGGATGGAGCCTGGGAAAGGAGAGCACATGAAAACACCGGACGTGGTGAGGTGAGGCCAGATCTCCGAGGGCTGGTGATCCAGCGTTCGGATACTCATCTCTCACAAACGGTAGCCACGTGCTAATCAACGAGGGGTGTTTTATAACCACGTCAGGAACCTCCTCCTCAGGCCGTTATCCCCGAGGCCTTCCATCCAGATCTGCCCAGGATTCTTCTGGCTAGACATTGCCACCTTCTGTTTCCAGCCAGCCTCTATCCACGCTGCCTGAGACCCGCTCTCTGGTTGCAGCTCCGAACTCCCCTTCACCTATGAGAAAGCTCTATTCCCTTTGACCATGCCTCTCCAAACGATAATAACAGTAATAATGGAACGTCAAGCAGCATGGAGTCTCCATGGATCTTCAGAGACGTTAGTTCTGCTGGTTGCAGAACCAAAGCTTTGTGGGACCCTAGGCCTGGGTAGAAAGCAAAAGCTTGCCTGTAGATGTGCTGTGAATGAGGTGAAGATGGGTTAATATGTGTGTTTTGGGTAGAATAAGGGATTGAGATCTTGCTAATATACTCAAATTGGTGGTCAAGAAAATCCTGTCTTCGGAAGATGCTCTGACAGTGGCAGGAGACAGGATAATCAGGTTATCGTTCTTGCAGTGTCCAGCTGGTCAGAATGTAATTCAGAGAGCTCTGCTGCCTTCCAGGGGCTGGAGGCCTCACCTGCACTTCCGTTGACTTCTGTTAACTTCCGTTAACTGAAGTGCAGTGGCTTCACTGCTCTGTGGTCGCCAAGGCGGTGTCCGCGGGGCATAACCAGGGCCCCTGCATGTGGCTCTTGCAGTGTCCCTTTCCCCCCGACCATTTAGTCAGAGGCTTGGCTCTCAGATGGGGGAGAGCGATCATCTGTCGCGCTCTGCCCGTGGGCTGAGATTCCCCACTTGGGCCTTGACCTTCTGGATCTGAGACGCGCCTGTCCGACCCCACGTCCATAGCCTGTCCTCAGGTTGCAGCGCCTTGTTGGAAGGGGAAAAGAGTCCCCTCTTCCCCGCGTCCCACAGCGGAGCTCTGGGTAGGAGTTCCTCTCCACGGGGGTCCCACGAGCCCATCAGCGGAGCCCCCTGGCTGTCCTCTCCTCCGACCTGTCTGAATCTATCCCTTTCTTCTCAACTTTAGGCCCAGAGACCGATTATTAATGTTTTTTGACCCTCTCCCCTGCAGTCCCCATCTGGAGAGGATTGAAATGATGGTCCAGTAGGACTTGTGCCTCGATCGCACACAGCAGTGGTCTGCAGGGTGGCAGAGTCGGGGACGAAAACGGCCCACCTGTGACCGGGTCCAGGCTCATGCTGCTTGCTGCATGACAGGCCAGGAAATCAAGAGATGAGTTGCCGGGGCAACAGATAGTGACTTTATTCAGAAAGCCAGCAGGTTGAGAAGATGTTGCACTCGTGTCCCAAAGACCCAGCTTGCCCAGGTTAGAATTCAGGCTTCTTTTATACTAAAAGGGGAAGGGGTGTGGTTGGTTGTTGCGGACTTCTGGGTGTCGGAATCCTTCATTCTTGCAGCTGTCGCCATAGGTCTGGTCACAATGTTCCTATAAACCTCCAGCAAGGCAAATGTTATTATGAGCCAGCAATCCCACTCCTGGGCATATACCCAGAGAAAACCATAATTCAAAAAGACACACGCACCCCAGTGTTCACTGCAGCACTATTTACAATAGCCAGGACATGGAAGCAACCTAAATGCCCACTGACAGATGAATGGATAAAGAAGATGTGGTACATATATACAATGGAATATTACTCAGCCATAAAAAGGAGCAAAATTGGGTCATTTGTAGAGACAGGGATGGATCTAGAGTCTGTCATACAGAGTGAAGTAAGTCAGAAAGAGAAAAACAAATATTGTATATTAATGCCTATATGTGAAACCTAGAAAAATGGTACAGATGAACCAGTTTGCAGGGCAGAAATAGAGACACAGACATAGAGAACAAACGTATGGACACCAAGGGGGGAAAGCGTGGGGAGTGGGGGTGGTGTGATGAACTGGGAGATTGGGATTGTCATATATACACTAATATGTATAAAATAGATAATAAGATACAGTTATAAAAAAATTTAAAAATATTTAAAAATTTGCTATATAAAAAAATAAAATAAGATTCAAAAAATAATGCAATTAATGGATTTGGAAAAAAAAGACAAATGTTATTTTCTGTTCTGTAACTTTTTATCTCTTATGAACGGAAAAGTTATACCTTTAAAGGTCAGAGCCTTGAGAATGGGGTATCCTGTGCATTGCAGGCCGTAGGCAACATTCTTTCAGTGATTAACTTGCAGGAAAAGCAATAGGATACGAAGGTTAAAGAAAAAGAGACAGATCCAACATGGAGTCAGATTTGACCTTCCCTTTGACACACCTGCCTACGCAGCCCTGCGCCGTCCCCAAGCCCTTAGTACCCACGCAACACCACGACTCCTCTTCTTGTGTCCCCAGAGAAAACCCAGTTTCCTTTCGCTGGAGGCAGAGAGACCCGGGCAGCAGCCACCACAGTCTGCTTTCCAAAGATCTTCCAGTGAGACACTGGCCGCACTCATGACCTCATCAAGTGCACGCTTGCAGCAGGTCAAGCTTTGAAGAATGCAAGGCTGTTTCTGCTCTTTTTTTTTTTTTTTTAATATTTATTCATTCATTTACTTATTTGCTTGTGCCAGGTCTCATTTGCAGCACGCGGGCTCCTCAGTTGTGGCGTGCGAACTCTTAGTTGCAGCATGCATGTGGGGTCTAGTTCCCTAACCTGGGATCGAACCCGGGCCCCCTGCATTGGGAGCGCAGAGTCTTATCCACTGCACCACCAGGGAAGTCCCTTCAGTTCTTATATTACGTTGCATTGCCATGTGAATTCGTTTATAATAGGGCCACGCATTTAATCACTTTCATCTGGGTTTTATCAGTTCTGACTGTATTCAGCAGAGAACCTCAAGGACATGCCTGTGTGTGTCCTTCTTCTGAACCCGGGAGACTCATAATAAAGACAGAGGTGAAATAACTTGCCCGAGGTCATGGAGCAAAACTGGGACCAAGTCATTCTCTCTGAATCAGACTTCTGCTGTCTAATACTTGGTATCTCCTTTCTTTCCATTAGCATCTTTATTTTAATATGATGTCACTTAGAGACAAAAAAAGGTAATAAGCTTGAGATAAATCAGACAGAGGGAAAAATCATAGTAAAAATGGACAATATACCTTTAACTTTTTTTAAAGGTTCTAGGCAGAGGCCCCTCATGAACTTTTTTTTTTTTTAACATCTTTATTGGAGTATAATCGCTTTACAATGGTGTGTTAGTTTCTGCTTTACAACAGAGCGAATCCGCTATACATATACATACAACCCCATATCTCCTCCCTCTTGACCCTCATGCACTTTTATTATAATGTATGAAATATACATTATAATAACGTATTATATTATATCTGGTACGTCCATGGTACAGGTTAGGTGTGAGCGGGAGATGGGTGAATATTTTTAACAACTTTGAATTTGCCTGAAATCCTTTCTCTCTGTGTAGTCATTTACTGTGGGCTTGACTTTCTGGAGGCCACTGTGAATGTGTTACATTTATTCGTCTCCTGGATGTGACAGCTTCATAATTATTGGCGATTCTGGTATCCTGTGACTTGCTGGTACTTTTAGGTGAGTCCTTGGGTCCTCATTTATCTGCAGAGGAAACTGAAGTGGAGAGAGGAATGTGACACATGGAGGTGACCCAAAGAGCAGAAGCCCCAACAGTGAGTTTCCCTGGGAACGTGTAGTCATGTCTCTGGAATTTCCTTCCGAGCCACAGAATGGCCTGGGTCAGAGGGCAGATTGTGAGGTGCTGCTGTCATCCTTCTGGCATCCCCGGGATGCCCCGTGGCTTCATGGACTGTGCCCACAGGACGTGCTCAAAGACTTACGTCTCTAGGTTTGGGCCTTGGCTTGGACACTTCAGAAAATCGGAATTTTCTCTTTGATGGTAACGTTTTCAAGGGTCAGATTTCGGGTTGTTTGGGGCAGTACTGACAATTCTCCAAAGTGTGTTTTGGAAACGTGAGTTCTTTGTTTTGTGCAATTCCAGTGAGTCTTTAATATTTCTTATTTTATTGTCCCATGAAGTATTGTCTCTGAAATGAATCTGAATCACAACTTGGTAACTTGTGCAGAGCTATAAACAAGTAGGCACATGGTATCTAGGAACCTGGCTCTTCTCCCCCTCCCTACCCTCACCCCAGCCCCCAGTGTCTTAGTGATAACAGTTCCAGTATAAATTAGTCTCAGGAAATATTATGGTAACATGTGTTAACTGAACGTACTTCAGTTTTTATTTTTTGAAATCATATGTTGTTCTAAGTTTATTATCTGTCACCCTGTTGTTATTTGCACAATTGCATTGGTTTCCTCTGAAAATATTATGAACAGGGGAACTAGGGTCATTTCTTCAGAGTACTTCCTCTGCATGTATATACCATAGTAGATAATACATTTGACAAGGGGCAAGAAAAAGGGGAGAGCGGACATCCAAGAAGTGACTCAAAGAGGGAGAGAGAGGACGGGGTAATGTGTAGAGAAAAGGGTGAAAACAAGAAGCATATTGAGGGCTTCCCTGGTGGCGCAGTGGTTGAGAGTCCGGCTGCCGATGCGGGGGACGCGGGTTCGTGCCCCGGTCCGGGAGGATCCCACGTGCCGCGGAGCGGCTGGGCCCGTGAGCCGTGGCCGCTGCGCCTGCGCGTCCGGAGCCTGTGCTCCGCAACGGGAGGGGCCACAGCGGTGAGAGCCCCGCGTACCGCAAAAAAAAAAAAAAAAAAAAAAAAAAGAAGCATATTGAAATGGGGTTTACTTAGTTCTGAATTCGAAGAGAAAACATTCCTAATAAAACATATTTTCACATGCTGAACCCTGTACGCCTCCATGTCAAGCTCTTCAGAATCGCCCTTTGGGGGGAGTTTGTCATTGCTAGTTAGGTAGTTATTTGTTTTTCGGTAATGCCCTGCAGAGGGGACTCCTCTGTCTTATTTGGACAGAACCCCCTTCTGCCATCAGGAATATGTTAGGCTCTGGTAGATGGAGGCCCTCAAACACAGGTATTTATAACCCCACCTTTCAGATCCTGTGCTCCCTGGACCCTCTGGTCTCAGTCAGTCTCCCATGAGTTTAACTCCTCCTGCAGGGAGAGAAGGTGTGAGACTTTCGGCCTTGAGATTTCTGACATCTGTGACAATCATGATTCCCATTTATAAATTCATTAGTTTAATTTGATATGTTAAAATATAGGCAATCTAAGAAGAATTTTCTGAGAAGGAAGTTTCTCGAGCTCCATTTCCTATGGCTGACCTCAAAGTGTCCTTCATTTTTCTAGAGTAAGTTCCTTTTTTCCATTTTTTAACTGAAAAAGGAGTGAAGTCATATTTGGGTAAGGGCGGGGATAGGGGACCACCCATAAGCCTATTAACCTAGCACATCAACTGTCTTATTTTAGCCTCTTCATTCCTGTACATGTTCAGGACAATTTTATGGGCTGCCTTTATAGTACACATCTTATATTCTACTGTGTTCACTTAAGCTCGTGTTACAAATGCATTTCCATGTTTATATGTAGTTTTCGTGATTCGGCGTATGTCTTAACAGCAAAGTTGGATAAATGGGGTGGACACCTCCCTTTCAAAATAACACTTTTCTGTGTGTCCTCTGGGGTCACAGTGCACTTGGCAGGCTTCTGCTTGGTATGGAATTGTACCGTAACCAGTCGATTTATGGCTGGAGTGGTAGCCAGCTGACATCTGCAAGAAGCCTTGTTCTCCAAAAGCATTTTCTTCGAGGGTGATGCCAAGCCCTGCAGTAGTGCTCGAGCAGCTGAAAACAAGAACAAGGAAAGCAGTATTTGTTTACAGTTTTTAGTATTCAAAAGAAAATTTCACTACGCCCAGGAAGCCAGACAAAGCTACAGATGCCCAGCCACTCTTTCTCCGAACACACCCAGGATGGCAAACTTCTTCTGAACTGGCCACGAGAACAGGCTGCTCCCATCTCCCGTCCGTGCAGAACAATAGACAGGTCTCCGTTTTGAGAAAAAAAAGCCACAGCTGTGCTGTCAAAAGAAAGTTGTGCTTTCAAAGACGTGATGATTCAAAGTTGAGTTTTGGTTTAGACTCACTTCTCTGTGCTGACTTTTCTCTCGGGGACGGTTTGCCTTCCAAAAGGGAGGCAGCTTGTAAATTTCCCATTAGAATAGGGAGTGTGCTTATAAATTCCTCGGGGCTTAGTAATGAGATTTCGTTGAAGAGAAGAATGAAGTTGGAAGCTCCTTGAGTAGATCTTAACATCTGGATGCATAGCTACTTCCTTAAACTGCTCAGCAGATAAAGTGAGATTAAGGGATGGGGATTGTATGTTTCAGATGAAAATGAGAATCTCACGATACACTTTCAGGTATAGGTATGAACTTGGGGTCACGTCACACTTTGCGTGCTTGGAGATATTTTGAGAAAATGATAGGCTACCTCTTCTTTATGACTGTGATTAGAACTTTATTTGATACAGTAATGTCTTGGATACCAATTTTCCTGGGTTTTTATACCGGTTATTAGAACGTGAATAAGTAACTCGAGAACGTGTTTATACCCTTCACCTTTTACAGTAAAAGGAAGTTCAAAACTTTGTGCTTTAAATATGCACAGGACAAGCAGAATTGCTTTCTAAAAATTCCTTAAAATTGTCCCCACCCTTCAGAGAATTTTCTCAAATTGTTAATAAATGTTTCTGAAGGAATTCCAAAATAATAGGCCAGATGGTTGTAGCACTCTCCTTTCTAGAACTCCCTCTCTGTTGATCTTGAGTTCTTCCTAATGAGAACTCAAGTGCTGAATATCTAAAATGTCATTCAAAGTACTTGTGCAGTTGCTGTCAGCTGCCCTATTGAAACTTGAGCATTTTGGGTGCACTTTTCTTTTTTTTAGGCTGCATTGGGTCTTTGTTGCTACACGTGGGCTTTCTCTAGTTGCGGTGAGCGGGGGCTACTCGTCGTAGTGGTGCGGGGGCTTCTCTTGTTGCGGAGCACGGGCTCTAGGCGCTCGAGCCTCAGTAGTTGTGGCACGTGGGCTGCAGTAGTTGTGGCTCGCGGGCTCTAGAGTGCAGGCTCAGTGGTTGTGGCGCACGGGCTTAGTTGCTCCACGGCATGTGGGATCTTCCCGGACCAGGGCTCGAACCCGTGTCCCCTGCATTGGCAGACGGATTCTTAACCACTGCGCCACCAGGGAAGCCCTGGATGCACGTTTTTGCTAAAAGAATAATTTATACATTTTGGTATTAGAAGCATATATTTTAGTGTAATTTAAAATTATAGTAGTTTTCTTTGAACTCAGAGAGGTGAATGA
Organism: Kogia breviceps; assembly: GCF_026419965.1. Taxonomy (NCBI): domain Eukaryota; kingdom Metazoa; phylum Chordata; class Mammalia; order Artiodactyla; family Physeteridae; genus Kogia; species Kogia breviceps. The sequence goes on along the minus strand of NC_081312.1, from coordinate 180,660,401 downwards.
TTGAGATGAAGCCAGTGGATTTTTTTTTCCAGCAAAGTTTTTTATTTATTTTGTAAAAGTTGTTTTCTTTTCTTTAAAGAAAATAAGATTATATTAAGGCATGCAACATAATGATTCAATATCTGTATATAATGTGAAGTGATCACCACCGTAAGTCTAGCTAACATCTGTCCCCATATATGTTACAAAATTTTTTTCCTGTGATGAGAACTTTTAATATCTGCTGTCTTAGCGACTCTCAAATAGACAACACAGTATTATTCATTATACTTAGCATGCTGTACAGTATATTCCCGTCTTATTTATTTTAACTGGAAGCTTGTACTTTTTGACCGCCTTCCCCAATTCACACCCCCCCCCACGTCCATCCCTTGTCTTTGGCAACCACCAGCGTGTTCTCTGTATCTAGCGGCTCATGGTGTTTTGGTTTTGTTTGTTTGTTTGTTTGTTTTAGATTCCACACATAAGTGAGATCATACGGTATTCGTCCTCTTCCGTCTGACTTATTTCACTTGGCGTAATATGCCCTCCAAGTCCATCCATGTTGTCGCCAATAGCAGGATCTCCTCTTTTTTACGGCTGAATCATATTCTTACGAATCACTGGGAGTGATGATATGACTTGATGGAAGCAGGAACAATAATATGACTTCGCTGCCTTCTTCGGGGGAAGGAGAAAGAATTCTCTCGTAGGAGTACACAGCGGCTTTGCGCGTGCCGATGAGCAGGGAATGAGCTGGGTTGGGCCAGAAGAGAAGAGGCCACCTTCCGCGTGTCGCCTGGAGAAGGCGCTGCCAGGACGGGACTCTGATGCCCATGTAGTGAGGCAGGGCAGGAATGAGCCCACGTGCACCCTTCCTTTGGATCTGCATGGAGGGGCTGGTCGCTGGGGAAGAAGAAGGTGGCTTCAGTGGGGGCTGCAGTCGTATAAAACTCCAAGGACCGAAAGGGGTCCTTGGGTCTTCTGGTCCTGGCAGCTGTACTGGGGCAGCTCATGAGCGCCAGCTGTTATATTCTGTGCTCTGCTTGTGAAACATAGGCATTATTAACACTAAATTATATAAACTTACAGTTAAATAAATTATATTGAAAGCAAGGGCAATACATACTATAAGAACTACACAAATCACCCTGCTTCCTAATTATTTTACTGTCGTTTGCTAGCATCTACACTCTTGAGGTAGCGTGTGTTGGTTTTTGTTTTGTTTTGTTTTGTTTTGAACTTGCTAGATTACTGGTTTATTATAAAAGGGCAAAACTCAGGAACAGCCAGGTAAAAGAGATGCATAGGGAAGGTATGGGGAAGGGAAGGTATGGGGAAGGGGCATGCCCTCCCCCAGCGGCGTTCTGTCTGCAGGTGGTGTGTATTGTATCTGTTATAAACAGATATAATAACAGATATAATAACAGTGTTTCTGTTCGAAACACTCAGCGTTGCCCTGACAGCAGCTTGAGATCAGAGATGGTGAAGATGCTTGGAGCGGCAGGACACCTTTTGGTTAGAGTGGCGGCCAGCTGCGACATCTACCAGAAGGCTTTGCTCTCCAGAGGATTTCCTTTGAGGGTGACGTCAGGGCTCCAGCAAATGCTACAAAGAAAAACTCTCTCCTTCCAGAAAGCCAACTGTTAAACATTCACCAGCACCCCCATTGGGCCTGCCCACTCGCTTTTGTATCTGAGATTGGGGCGCAGAGGTGAACAGAGGCTTGTTCAAAGTCCTGCAGCCAATAATCAGCGGGGCTAAGGTTTGACTTCTATTTCGCAGATATGTTCGTGGTGAAAGGCACAAGGGTCAGGGGTCAAGTTCAGCTGTGAGCACTTAATCTCCAGGGTTCCCGTAACATAAGTGAAAGCTGTGTCCGGAGTGGAGTCATAAATGAGGAGAGGGGATGATTAGCACAGAAATCAAATGCAATTGCCAGTGGGGTGGTCGTCTGCTCCCTGTGATCAGTTAGGGGGATAAGTCGAGAGGCGCAGAGACCAGATACTGAACTGTGTCCCTAATGCATGGTGATAAAATCATTGAATGGAAGAATGACTCAAGAATGAAGAACATTTATCACCACCTGATATTATGTTATATACGCATTTGCTCATTTATTTTACATCTCCCCCGTAAGGGTGTAAGCTCCATGAGGGCAGGGACCTAGTCTTGTGTGCTGCTATACACCCAGCTCTCAGAATAGTGCTTGGCACACAGAAAATGCTCAATGAATATTGTTGAATGAATGAATGACCCAATCCTGCTGCACCTTGGCCTCATGTGGCGCCAACTCCCAGGGGAAGTTTTGCCCAGAGGAACGTGCCCGGTGACATCCAGCATTGGGGACCCTCTAAGCTGTGAAAGGCTGCTAGACTCTTGGTGACCATCATTTGTCTCTTTTCTTAGATGACGGAAGGCCGTCGATGTCAAGTACATCTTCTTGATGACCGGAAGCTGGAACTCCTAGTACAGGTAAATGACTTTTGGCCAACTTTCTAAGTCTCTTCTGTGACTGATATAGTTCCGACTTTGCTTCAGCTGAAGGGTGGGTGAGAATATAAACTGTTTTAAAACCTCTGTTAACATCTACGAGTGAGGACTGGGGCACACGGTGATATTTGGGTGTGTGTGTGTGAGAGAGTGCTATTTTTGTTCATTTTGTTTCTTTGTGCACCACACCTAAGGCATTCGAGGCCAGATGTAGATCTAACCTATTGTTACACATCTCTAGAAAAGGAAATTCCACAACTGCCATTAACTAATCTTTCTACAAGGAAGAAGTTAACTATAGTGTAACCTAGAGAACCCTTGCTACAATTAAGACTGATTTTGTCATCTTCCTGGCTCAGAGGGGATAGAAAACAGTTCGTTGTTTTCAAGTTACGCCTTCGTAGATGTGAAGAAAGAAAAACAATGTCTTGGCTCTGTCTTCCCTCTAAGGTCTCAGTAACCCCCGACCCCCTCCCATAGGTCATCACTGCCATCGCTGTTGACCATCTATATGTCAGTTAACACACAGGAAATCAATCCCTGTATCCCCAAACTGAGAACATATCAGTGGCAGAGAAGTCAGAGCAGGAATTCGAATCATAGACCCTGGTTTTGTTCAGCTTCAAAAAATATGTATCATTGTTTTTCTCAAAGCCCTAAAGAATGACATTTCCAAACTTGATTTAAAGAACTTAATTCTAAATCTGTTGCTTGCTTCCAGCTTTTCTATTTGCTTGATATTCTCCAATGTCTATAAAATTCTCAGAGCAGAGCTCCTTATCCTCCCTCATATTTTGCCCTGAAGAAGCTACAGTACATCAGGAGGTTGAAATGACACTCAGGTCTCCTACTTGTACTTGCTGCTGGGATTTGAAAATGTTCAAACTGCTCACTTAAAGAGTGAATACTTTTAATAAGATTTCAATTATAAAGGTATTACAAATGCAGTGTAGGAAAGAGAGAAACCGTGGGAAGAAGCTCAAAACCATAACACACTCGTTTGACTACCGTTCTCACTTTAGCAGATTTCTTTCCAGCTTTTTTTCATCTTTGTATTTCTTACATGGTTGTAAAATCATAATGTGTGACTAATTCTCTGTAATTTATTTTTTTCACAACGTCTTTCATTAGCCTTTTCCAAGTTACTGTAAGTTGTCCTCTTTGTTACTAGCTGCATAAATTCCAGAAATGGATATTCCATTGGTATCAAATCATTTACCCGTTTGGGTCCACTGAAGGTTTCTTTACAATTTTTCCACTCTTACAAGTGAATGCTGTGATTAATTTATCTCCCTGTGTAGGGTTCTTTCACATTTTGGATTACGTCCTTGTTAGACTAGATTCGGAGGATCACATTCGTATTAAGAGTTAGAACTTCCGCTTGGATCTGGAGGGTGGGGCAGTGGACAGGACCGCAAAGTGAGCAAAGATCTCTTCAATTAGCAGCGTCACTAACTAACAAAGTATTTGGAGCTTTAACTTGTTAAGAATCATCTTCACATGCTTAGAGGTGAGTGGTCTGGCGTGTTTTAGATGCTTTTTTTTTAATACCAACTCTTGAAGACTTAGAAAGCAGCCGCCCTCTCAAACAGGAAATAAGACCTCAAGTGGCAGTGAGATGATAATCCGTTGGCCAGCCTGCCCCGGGAAAGTATGACTGGGGGCATCTGAAGTGGACCCGAGTCACAGAAAAGAGGTGTCATTACTGATGTGCAGCAGTTTTGGAAAGGTCATCCTCAACCCTTCACCATCAAGAAAATGTTGAATTAGGCTCAACAAGAGAAGGTCCTACTCTCCCCATCCCTTTTTAGAACATGCTTCAAATGTTATTCCCTCTTCCTAGAACACTCCTTCCCACACCCTCACCTCTGTCCCTGGATGGTTTCTGTTAAACTTTCAGTTCACAGTTTAGAAGACACTTTCCCCCACAGGCTTTCCCTGGCCCCCCTGCCCCTCCCAGGTCTGGGTCTTACTGTTACCAAACCAGACTTGCGTCTACTCTCCTGCATGCGGTAAAGCCAACTGCTGATACCAAGTTGTGGTGAAGGGAAGTACAGCATTTATTGCAGGCACCAAGCAAGGAGTTTGGGCAGCTAATATTCAAAAGGCCTGAACTCCCAATGGCTTTCAGGGAACGTTTTTTTAAAGACAGGATGAGGAAGAGGGCTGCGGGGTGTGTGATCAGCTCGTGGACATTCTTCTGATTGGCGGGTGGAGAGGTCATCAGGAGTCAACATCATGGTTCAACAGTCAACCTTCTGGTTCCAACCAGTCTGGGGTCTGCGTGCCTGTGCTCAGCGTACACTTAACTTCTTCCACCTGGTGGGGGGCTGGGTACCTCCAAAACAGCTCAAAGGATATGGTTCAGAATATTATCTGTGGCCCTTGAGTCCTTGATTTTGTTTAATGGCTAAACGATTATTATTTTCTCTGGCTTGACTGTTTTCCTTTGATTTTGCATTTTCTCACTTCTCTGATTACATTTTCTCTTTGGAACTTGGGGAAGGCCTAGGAGGCTAAAGCTCTTCTATAAACAAGAGGCAGGCGGAGGACATGGGGTGTCTGTCCCGGGAAGGCCCCTAGGGTCCTGCTCAGTGGCATTAGCTGTCACCCTTCCCCCTGAGGTTTCCCTCTTACTGTCACAGCTCATCACAACTCACTGCCATCGCCTGTTTACTGGTCAGCGTTTCCCAGAGCCACCAGCAATTTGAGGGCTGGGTCTGTGTCATGATCACTGTGTGTCCCCGGCACCCAGCCCAGTGCCTGGCACATAAGTCACTAAATAAATCCTTGTGGAATGGAAGAATGGTCAAATCCAAAGATACCGTGGAATTACCTCCCCAAAGGACCATAGAACCAATTGCTCTGCAGAGAACCAAAAAACAAAGAAGAAAACATGGAAGCTACCTAAATGTCTGTCGATGGAGAAATGGATTAAAAAAAGATGTGGTGCATATATACAATGGAATGCTACTTGACCATAAAAAAGAACAAAATAATGCCGTCTGCAGTGACACAGGTGGACCTAGAGATTGTCACACCGAGTGAAGTAAGTCAGACAGAGAGAGACAAATATATGACATGGCTTATATGTGGGATCTTAAAAAATGGTACAAATGAACTTATTTACAAAACAGAAATAGAGTGACAGGTGTAGAAAACAAGCGTATGGTTACCAAGGATGAAAGGGAGGTGAGGAGGGATAAATTGGGAGATTGGGATTGACATATACACACTACTATATATAAAATAGGTAACTAATAAGGACCCACTGTAACCAGACAACCGCAGAGATTATTTCCTTCACCGGTGCCGACCTGGCCACTGTGAATGGAAGCGTTTCCCTTCTCTGGGTTACAGAGCACAATGGCGATAATCCAACGTTGAAGGCTTATTTTAAAGCCCTTTGAGATTACGTAGTGGAATCTGCACATCCACATTCCTGTTGACCTTGAGTAAATCCCACATTACCTGTACAGGGGGAAAGAGCAAAGGTCAAGAGTGCACGTATGGGAATTTAATATTCGAAAGGCTTATCCCTAAATCCGCAGGCGGGTCCCTGACACCCGTGACGTTACCGTGTAACTCCCTAAGTCCTTCAACTGCACGTAAGGACAGCTGGAACGACACTGTGACCCCAGGATGTCATTCAGTAACAAGTCAGGCCTTCAACTTTGGTCACCCATTCGGACTTTGTTCAGCTGCATCACACTCCCATCCAACCCAGAGACAATGGCATTTGCTCTGTCGCCCCGAACTGTCTCAAGCAACTAGAAGTGTACTCGAAAAAGCCTGCATCAGAATGAGAGGGGCCATCATCATGTGCGTCTCTCAATCCACCTCCTCTTGGTGCGTCTCTAACCAGACGAGGGTGCCAGGCGCTTGTTTTGTGTCCAACTGAACTTCTCCCGCCTGGTCTTCATACCGTTATTCCTTTAAAAGGACTTTCTTCACTTTTTTTCTGACCTGAACGCGTGTTTAAGGGAGCATTTTGGAAGCAAAGAGAGAGAAATGTGCCTTAGTGAGAGTCATTGCAATAAGATGGAGCAGATTTTCCTGACAGTGAGGGTCTGCTGGTGGAGAACTGGAAGCCATAAATGGGAAGATTCTGGGCCCTTTCTCTTGGGTTTTTTAAAAATAGAATAGATTTTCGCTAGATTGGAATGCCTGAGGTGTGGTCCTTCCTTATTAGGGTTTCTTGAGGCTTATGATACTATATGAGATCCTGTCCTCCAGGAAGAAAGGCCAGTGCAAGAAAAACAGACCTGTTTTTTGAAGCCCTTTCCCAGCAATTTAGATGAGTGGGTATTATGCTCTGTTGGCAGAACTTCTTCCCTTTGATGACAGAGCAAATCAGAGTCCTCTCCATCTCCCCAACGCTGCCACAGTGGGAGCTGTGATGTGGGGCAGATCCTAGGATTACCGTGTCTCTCTCACCCCATCTCTAAGTGGCCATTGGCAGCATGTTTGTAACTGTCTACTTCAGTAAAATAGAGGAACAAAGTGTCCTGTGATTCTGAGAAATGGAACAAACTTCAACAAGTCAGTGTTTTTCAAGAGAATTAAGGATAGTAGCTAGACTATTGTTCTAAGTTACATGGTGTCCCTAATCTTGAGAAAACCAGTGGGACAGAAACATCAGGAGAGATGTAAAGCTACACTGCAGAGTACATTGGACACCTTGAAGTGTGGTCAGTCCCAAGTAAAATGGGCTGTGAGTGTAAAATAGGCACCAGATTTTGAAGCTTCATATTTTTTAAAGAAAAGGAAAATCTCTTACTATTGATTTTTTTTTTTTTTTTTTTTTCGATACGCGGGCCTCTCACTGTTTTGGCCTCACCTGTTGCGGAGCACAGGCTCCGGACGCGCAGGGTCAGCGGCCACGGCTCACGGGCCCAGCCGCTCCGTGGCATGTGGGATCTTCCCGGACCGGGGCACGAACCCGCGTCCCCTGCGTCGGCAGGCGGACTCTCAACCACTGTGCCACCGGGGAAGCCCTTACTATTGATTTTTATATCGATGATTCCAGGTTGAAATGATAATATTTGGGGTGAGATGAAAGGAAATACATAATTAAAATTAATCTCACCTATTTCTTGTTCCTTGTTTCATGTGGCTACTAAAAACGTTAAAATTTCCTGTTGGGCTCCCATGATATTTCTGTTGGACAGCGATCTTTTTTTTTTTTTTTTTTAAATAGATCTTCATTGGAGTATAATTGCTTCACAGTACTGTGTTAGTTTCTGTTGTACAACAAAGTGAATCAGCCATATGCATACATATATCCCCATATCCCTTCCCTCTTGCATCTCCCTCCCACCCCTCTAGGTGGTCACACAGCACCGAGCTGATCTCCCTGTGCTATGCGGCTGCTTCCCACTAGCTGTCTATTTTATATTTGGTAGTGTATATATGTCCATGCCACTCTCTCACTTTGTTCCAGCTTACCCTTCCCCGCTCCGTGTCCTCAAGTCCATTCGCTGTGTCTTCGTCTTTATTCCTGCCCTGCCACTAGGTTCATGAGAACCATTTTTGTTTTCTTAGGATTCCATATATATGCATTATCATACGGTATTTGTTTTTCTTTCTGACTTATTACTTCCCTCTGTATGACAGACTCTAGGTCCATCCACCTCACTACAAATAACTCAATTTCGTTTCTTTTTATGGCAAGTAATATTCCATTGTATATATGTGCCACATCTTCTTTATCCATTCATCTGTCGATGGACACTTAGGTTGCTTCCATGTCCTGGCTATTGTAAATAGAGCTGCAGTGAACACTGTGGTACATGACTCTTTTTGAATTATGGTTTTCTCAGGGTATATTCCCAGTAGTGGGATTGCTGGGTCGTATGGTAGCTCTATTTTTAGTTTTTTAAGGAACCTCCATACTGTTCTCCATAGTGGCTGTATCAGTTTACATTCCCACCAACAGTGCAGGAGGGTTCCCTTTTCACCACACCCTTTCCAACATTTATTGTTTCTAGATTTTTTTGATAGTGGCCGTTCTGACCGGTGTGAGGTGATACCTCATTGTAGTTGTGATTTGTATTTCTCTGATAATTAGTGATGTTGAGCATCTTTTCATGTGCCTCTTGGCCATTTGTATGTCTTCTTTGGTGAAATTTCTATTTCGCTCTTGCACCTATTTTTTAATTGGATTATTTGTTTTTTTGATATTGAGCTCCATGAGCTGTTTGTATATTTTGGAGATTAATCCTTTGTCCGTTGTTTCATTTGCAAGTATTTTCTCCCATTCTGAGGGTTGTCTTTTTGTTTTGTTTATGGTTTCCTTTGCTCTGCAAAGGCTTTTAGGTTTCATTAGGTCCTATTTGTTTATTTTTATTTTTATTTTCACTACTCTAGGAGGTGGGTCAAAAAAGATCTTGCTGTGGCTTATGTCAAAGATTGTTTTTCCTATGTTTTCCTCTAAGAGTTTTATAGTGTCTGGTCTTACACTTAGGTCTTTAATCCATTTTGAGTTTATTTTTGTGTATGGTGTTAGGGAGTGTTCTAATTTCATTCTTTTACATGTAGCTGTCCCGTTTTCCCAACACCGCTTATTGAAGAGGCTGTCTTTTCTCCATTGTATGTTCTTGCCTCCTTTGTCGTAAATTTGGTGCCAATATGTGCGTGGGTTTATCTCTGGGCTTTCTATCCTGTTCCATTGATCGATATTTCTGTTTTTGTGCCAGTACCTTACTGTCTTGATTGCTGTAGCTTTGTAGTACAGTTTGAATTCAGGGAGCCTAATTCCTCCAGCTCCATTTTTCTTTCTCAAGATTGCTTTGGCTATTTGGGGTCTTTTGGGTTTCCATAAAAATTGTAATATTTTTTGTTCTAATTCTTTGAAGAATGCCACTGGTAGTTTGATAGGGATTGTATTGAATCTGTAGATTGCTTTGGGTAGTATAGTCATTGTCACAATATTGATTCTTCCAATCCAAGAACATGGTATATTTCTCCATCTGTTTATGTCATCTTTGATTTCCTTCATCAGTGTTTTATCGTTTTCTGAGTATAAGTCTTTCTTCTCCTTTGGTAGGTTTATTCCTAGGTATTTTATTCTTTTTGTTGCAATGGTAAGTGGGATTGTTTCCTTAATTTCTCTTTCTGACTTTTCGTTGTTAGTATATAGGAATGCCAGAGATTTCTGTGCATTAATTTTGTATCCTGCAACCTTACCAAATTCATTGTTTAGTTCTAGTAGTTTTCTGGTAGCATCTTTAGGATTTTCTATGTATAGTATAATGCCATCTGCAAACAGTGAAATTTTTACTTCTTCTTTTCCAATTTTATTCCTTTATTTCTTTTTCTTCTCTGATTGCCATGGCTAGGACTTCCAAAATCATGTTGAATGAGAGTGGCAAGAGTGGACATCCTTGTCTTGTTGTTGATCTTAGTGGAAATGCTTTCAGTTTTTCACCATTGAGTATGATGCTGGCTGTGGGTTTGTCATATATGGCCTTTATTATGTTGAGATAGTTTCCCTCTACACACATTTTCTGGAGAGTTTTTATCATAAATGATTGTTGAATTTTGTCAAAAGCTTTTTCTGCACCTATTGAGATGATCATATGGTTTTTATTCCTTAATTTGTTAATGTGGTGTATCACATTGATTGACTTGCATATATTGAAGAATCCTTGCATCCCTGGGATAAATCCCACTTGGTCATGGTGTATGATCCTTTCAATGTGCTGTTGGATTCTGTTTGCTAGTATATTTTGTTCAGGATTTTTGCATCTATGTTCATCAGGGATATTGGTCTATAATTTTCTTTTTTTGTGATATCTTTTTATGATTTTGGTATCAGGGTGATGGCGACTTCATAGAATGAATTTGGGAGTGTTTCTCCCTGTGTAGTTTTTTGGAAGAGTTCAAGAAGGATTGGTGTTAGCGCTTCTCTAAATGTTTGATAGTATTCGCCTGTGAAGCCATCTGGTCCTGGACTTTTGTTTGTTGGAAGATTTTTAATTGCAGTTTCAATTTCATTACCTGTGACAGGTCTGTTTATATTTTCTAATTCTTCCTGGTTCAGTCTTAGAAAAGTGTACGTATCCAAGAATTTTTCCATTTCTTCGTGTTTGTCCATTTTATTGACATATAGTTGTTTGTAGTAGTCTCTTATAATCCTTTGTATTTCTGTGGTGTCAGTTGTGATTTCTCCTTTTTCATTTCTAATTTTATTGATTTGCGTCCTCTCCCTTTTTTTCTTGATGAATCTAGCTAAGGGTTTATCAATTTTGTTTATCTTCTCAAAGAACCAGCTTTTAGTTTTATTGATCTTTGCTGTGGTTTTCTTTGTTTCTATTTCATTTATGTCTGCTCTGATCTTTATGATTTGTTTCCTTCTACTGACTTTGGGTTTTCTTTATTCTTCTTTCTCTAGTTGCTTTAGGTGTAGTGTTAGATTGTTTGAGCTGTTTCTTGTTTCTTGAGGTGAGATTGAATTGCTATAAACTTCCCTCTTAGAACTGCTTTTGCTGCGTCCCATAGGTTTTGGGTCATTGTGTTTTCATTGTCATTTGTTTCTGTGTACTTTTTATTTCTTCTTTGATTTCTTCAGTGATCTCTTGGTTATTTGGTAGCACACTGTTTAGCCTCCATGTATTTGTGTTTTTTATAGTTTTTTTTCCTCTAATTGATTTCCAATCTCATAGCATTGTGGTCAGAAAAGATGCTTGATACAATTTCAGTTTTCTTAAATTTTCTGAGGCTTGATTTGTGACCCAAGATGTGATCTATCCTGGAGAATGTTCCATGTGCACTTGAGAAGAAAGTGTATTCTGCCACTTTCAGGTGGAATGTTCTATAAATGTCAATTAAAACTATCTGGTCGGTTGTGTCATTTAAAGCTTGTGTTTCCTTATTTATTTTCTGTTTGGATGATCTGTCCATTGGTGTAAGTGGCGTGTTAAATTCCCCTACTATTATTGTGTTACTGTCGATTTCCCCTTTCATGGTTGTTAGCATTTGCCTTATTGTATTGAGGTGCTCCTACGTTGCATGCGTAAGCATTTATAATGATTATATCTTCTTGGATTGATCCCTTGATCATTATGTAGTGTCCTTCCTTGTCTCTTGTAACAGTCTTTATTTTAAAGTCTATTTTATCTGATATGAGTATTGCTACTCCAGCTTTCTTTTGATTTCCATTTGCATGGAATATCTTTTTCCATCCCTTCACTTTCAGTCTCTGTGTGTTCCTAGGTCTGAAGTGGGTCTCTTGTAGACAGCATATATATGGGTCTTGTTTTTGTATCCATTCAGCCAGTCTGTGTCTTTTGGTTGGGGCATTAATCCATATACATTCAAGGTTATTATTGATATGTATGTTCCTATTACCATTTTCTTAATTGTTTTGGGTTTGTTTTTGTGGGTCTTCTTCTTCTCTTGTGTTTCCCACCTAAAGAAGTTTCTTTAGCATTTTTTGTAAAGCTGGTTTGATGGTGCTGAATTCTCTTTAGCTTTTGCTTGTCTGTAAAGCTTTTGGTTTCTCCATCGAATCTGAGTGAGATCCTTGCTGGCTAGAGTAATGTTGGTTGTAAGTTTTTCTCTTTCATCACTTTAAGTATATCCTGCCGCTCCCTTCTGGCCTGCAGAGTTTCTGCTGAAAAGTCAGCTGATAACCTTATGGGGATTCCTTTGTATGTTATTTTGTTTTTTTCCTGCTGCTTTTAATATTTTTTCTTTGAATTTAATTTTTATTAGTTTGATTAATATGTGTCTTTGTGTGTTTCTCCTAGGGTTTACCCTGTATGGGACTCTCTCTGCTTCCTGGACTTGGGTGACTATTTCCTTTCCCATGTTAGGGAAGTTTTCCACTATAATCTCTTCAAATATTTTCTCAGACCCTTTCTTTTTCTCTTCTTCTTCTGGGACCCCTATAATTCGAATGTTGGTGCGTTTAATGTTGTCCCAGAGGTCTCTTAGGCTGTCTTCATTTCTTTTCATTCTTTTTTCTTTATTTTGTTCCTCGGTAGTTATTCCCACCATTTTGTCTTCCAGCTCACCTATTCGTTCTTCTGCCTCAGTTATTCTGTTATTGATTCCTTCTAGTGTATTTCTCATTTCAGTTATTGTGTTGTTCCTCTCTGTTTGTGTGTTCTTTAGTTCTTCCAGATCTTTGTTAAACACGTCTTGTATTTTCTCGATCCGCGCTTCCATTCCATTTCCGAGATTCTGGATCATCTTTACTATCATTACTCTGAATTCTTGTTCAGGTAGATTGCCTCTTCATTTCTTTGGTCTTGTAGGATTTTACGTTGCTCCTTCATCTGTGATATATTTTTTTGCTGTCTCCTTTTTTTTTTGATGAGTGGGATTGTGTTCCTGTCTTACCGGTTGTTTGGCCTGAGGCTTCCAACACTGGAGTCTGTGGGCTGTTGGGTAGAGCTGGGTCTTGGTGCCGAGATGAGGACCTCCAGGAGACCTCACTCTGATGAATATTCCCTGGGGTCTGAGGTTCTCTGTTAGTCCAGTGGTTTGGACTCAGAGCTTCCACCACAGGAGCTTTGGCCTGACCCCTGGCTCGTGAACCAAGATCCCGCAAGCCACACAGGGCAGCAAAAAAAAAAAAAAGAAAAGAAAAAAAGAGAACAATAACAAGGTAAAAAGTAAAATTAGACTAGGAAACTAACAGACATGTTAGAAAGAATATAAGAATCAACAACCGGAAGGTAAAACAGACCCATAATAGTAAAAAAAAAAAGGGTGGAAAAGACCTTGGCTGTGGAGGGCGGGGCCTAAGCAGGGGCAAGGTTTGGGTGGTGGGTGGGGCCTATGCTTAGGACCCACAGGACTGGAAAAGGCCCTGGGGGGTGTGTGGAGGGTGGAGCTTAGGCTCAACGGACCAGAAGGGGCCCAGGCTTGCCTCTGGCCTCTGGTCTCAGGGGGCAGGAAAGGCCCTCCACTCCTCTTCCGCTCCTCCTGTCCTGGAGGGCCCCTCCTGCCTGCCTCTCCTGCTCTCTTCCACCCCCCCACCCCACCTCCCTCCTATGTCCCCAGGTCCCACGTGGCCTGGGGGGTGCTTTGGAGGGCAGGGCACCCAGCCGGGGATCCCAGCAGTCTTCCCAGGCCTGAGTGGGTGGGGCAAACGCCCTCTGCTCCTGTCCTTCAGGGCCCCTCCCACCTGCCCCTCTTGTTCTCCCCGCACCCCCGGCCTCCTGCCTATGCCCCCGGGACCATTGCGGCCCAGAGGGGACCACTGAGGGCCTAGGACCTGACCCGGGAGCCAGGCATACTTCTCCGGCCGACTGGGTAGGGGATATGCTGGGCGCACTCTCCCCTGATCTGAGCCCCTGAGGGTCTCTCCAGGCTCGGGAACCCGTCCCGCCTCTCAGCCACCCCTCAGGGGCTCTGGTCCTGTCCGGCCTCCACTTCTCCTCCCCGCTCAGTCCCCCCACGTCCCGCACGTTCACTTGGGGCTTCCTCCCATCTCCTTGGGTGTCGAGGTCCCCCACCAGCGTTTGGCAGGTGCCCTAGTTGTAGGGAGACCTGAACTCCATGTCTTCCCACACCACCATCTTGACTCCTCCCCATTTCTCCAGTTTTTCAGCAATCTTTGAAGGATAAAGAGTAGATCATTTAAGTAAGAGAAAAAATTATGAACCTCATAGACTTAAGGTTATATCCAAATTTCCTATTGGATGTCCCCCACAGTAATGATGGCACTTTACAGTTCTTTATAGTAGAGTTTCTCTGGAGCATATCTCATTTAATCTTCACATTAACTGTGTAAAGAAGATGCTGACTCAGGTGAGGAGACAGAAATTCAGAAAGGTCGATGAACTTGCTCACGGTCACAGAGTAGTATATGCAGCTGCAACACTGATCCTCTGATGTTTCAGCCTGTTCTCTTCCACTGCACAAGTAAGAAGTATATACGGTAAATATCTGAGATGTGAGGTAGTTCGTGTATAATGTGGCTGCCATGTTGGCCCCAACACGAGCTTCATAAATTACCGGAATTAAAGACTTAAAACCTCATCTCAGGTCGAGAACTGAAGACAGGCTTCCCTGGGTCATTTCGTCTGTTTGAACTCAGTTTCTAATTGATATAGTGAAGATGTCCAGATTTGACACATGACGAAGAGTTTCTGCATCGCGTTGAAGCCTGAGGGTATCAGGTGTGGAGGACACTTAGACAGCAGCAGATTAAATAATTCTTTGCTTCTCATCACTTTTCTCTGCCTGACAAAGATGCTACTGATACTGGCTTAAAGGTTAAGTAAGTCAATATGAGCTCTGAATAAAGCAGCACTGAAGGCAAAGTAAATATTCTTACCTATAATGGGCTTAAAAAACACAACCTGGTTATGACTTTTTTAGAAAACCTGGAGCTGTGTTAGTGCTGCCTGGAATAAGTGAACAGCCCTGGGTTCTCTGCGTGTGTACACACACCCACATACACACGCATATACACTCACCCCCCCCCCCATCCTCAGCTACTTCGTGGTTTATCACGTTCTTCTGTAAAAATACAAAGGATTGTTCTCTACCGAGGAAGCCAGGAGTTCCCCCAGAACACACTTTGCCAAGAGAAGAAATATACAGGGTTGATTCTGTATCTTCTCCACGGAGAATGGTGGTCTGCTCCACTCGCTGGCCCATCTGCTGAAGCGTGAGCTGCCTTGGCCATCTGCTCCTGTCTGGTCTGAAGTCACCAGGAGGTACAGTCTCAGCCAGGGGTGGGAAGCCCTGTGTAGAAGCTGGGAGCAGACCGAGGGCCCGGGGTGTGATGAACCTTCTGTCCGGGACCCCCCAGGCCACCAGCCCACCTCATAAAACGAGCCAGAGGGGGAGTCAAGCGGCACTGCTTTGGGCTGACCTCAGACGTCAGCTGGGCACTCCCCCAGATGAGCCGGACAGATGTCTTTCCAGCCCCTGGGGGTGGCTGATAATATTTAACATCTTAAAGGCACACGGTGAAGCAAATAGATGTTAAGGTGTAGATTAGAGGTGGCAAACATAATGGTACGGAATGGTCACTCTCCATGGAATCAAAAGCTCATTTAGTGGCTTGGAGAAATAAGAAATAGCCCTTAAAGTATACCCTTGGGAGCCACAAGCAGCTCACGAGTTTCCCCTTTGGCGAGAAAAGGGAGGGACATGTACATCCTCCCTTCTGCATCGAGGGCCTTTCTGGAAAAGTTGGTGAACTCTGCTGCGCTTGGCAACAAAAGAGAATCCCAGTCTGCTGGCGGGGCTGTGACGGAGGAGTGTCAGGATAGGGCAGATGGATGCAGTCATCCAGGGACCCCACCCAGACACGCATCCCAACCTACAGGCACACGCAGCTCCAGCAGCAGACAGCTCCGCTGGCCACAGGGCGAGGCGGGGCAAACATCTCCCAGGCAGTTGGGGTCCAGGCTCGGGTTGCCTAGCAGTATCCCCTTCTTTGCCCCCCCTCCCCTACCTTACCCTCCTCCCATGCCCGCCCCTCCGTTTCTGTGCCCCCCTCTCCCTTGATGTTAATTTTAACCGGCCTTGAAATGTACTGCTTGGACCGATTTGAAACGGCCAATATTTGGCTGACTTTGTCCTGCCGAAAGGACAGCTTTATGAGGTTGTGTGGAGGACGAGAAAGGAACTTTGAAGAGAGGAAAACAGTGCATCTCCTCCCCTCCCAGGAATGAGCCTCCGGAAAGTTAATATTGTGGCTTTGTTTTGTGTGTGTGTGTGTGTGTGTTACTGCTGAGTTATTTGTTTCTTTGATCCCTTTACAAACTCGGTTCCACAAACTCTCTAAACACTGCCCGAGGCAGTGTTGTCAGAAAGGAGCCTTGGGAGACGGGGTGGGAACCGTGGGGTGCTGCTTTAGCGTCTCTGCTCGGGAGGCAGGAGAAAGGTGAGGCATAAAGACGAGCTTAACGCACGGTGCAGGTCAGCAAAATGTGAGTAATTGTGTTTATAGGGGAAAGACACACAAAGCACACACACACACATGCGTACCCATTGCCCTCACCCTCACCCCAGCCCCCAGGAGAGTGTGGAGATGGAGAGAGGGCTGGCCATCTGGGAAGGGCGGCTTCACAGGAATCTGGGCGTTAACATATCTGCTAACTCACAGATTGGCTTGGCACGTGGCTCATTTCAAGGACTTGCGCATTTGGTGAATCTCTATTATTCCTCTTTCCCTGCCAGATCTCAGCGAGCCTCCCTCTGGGGCAGTAGGTCACATCTAGAGGCGGGAAATGATTATATTCAGGCTGTACGACTTTTTACACATCCAGGGCTGGGTGTTCTTCACTCTAAAACGGGCCGCATGTTCTCACGACTTGCTCCTCAACGACGGCGACAGCCCCCTCTGTCTGTGCAGTTACACCAAGGGCACCCCGTGCTCCATAATAAGGAGAGGGCGCAGGAGGATTCGGTGGGCAGAGCTGTGCGTTCTGGCAGCCTTTGCTGCAACTTGTCCCATCTGGCCCAGAGATGGACGGAAGGGAGGGAGACGGGGGAAAGCGATCCCCTGTCCTGGGAAATACGGTGTGATGCGTATCAGAGGTGGTGGAGGAGGAATCGGAGGTCTGGGGACATCTCAGCTGCTCTGTGCTTCCCCCTGCCTCTTCCGCCGTTGTGGCCCTGCCTCAGAGCCCTCGAATCTCCCCGATGTCCAGTTTCCTCACTTGCCCAGCGAAGACCTAACAACTTAGCTGTCAGATGACACAGGAGATTTCCAAATCTTTCCAAAGCCCCCGTCTCAGACCTCAGCCACCTCCAAGGTACAGGCAGACCACGGAGATATTGCAGGTTTGGTTCCAGGGACTGCAAAAAAGCAAGCCGCACAGCGTTTTGTCTTTCTCTGTCTGACTTATTGCACTATGCATAGTACTTTCCAGGGCCGTCCGTGTTGTTGCAGAAAATTTTTCATTCTTTTTTATGGCTGAGTAATATTCCTTTGTGTGTATATACGTGTGTGTGTGTCATGACTTCTTTTTTTTTTTTTTTTTTTTGCGGTACGCGGGCCTCTCACCGTTGTGGCCTCTCCCGCCGCAGAGCACAGGCTC